>NC_079516.1:7103661-7278108 GCF_000801105.2 Raphanus sativus
AAAGAACCAAATTCTCAGAAAAGTAATAGGATTTTAGCAAATAAAAGTAGAATGAAAATTGTTGATAGTGTATCAACTTAATTACTGACGGCGTTAAGAGTTCCTCCATGCCGTATGCGGATTTTGTTACTCTGGCGCGTCATGTGCTGCTGACGTAGCAAGTAAAAACACTTTTTTTTAACAAGCAAGTAAAATCACTATGTGGTATATTTATGTTTTTTCAGAATACTGTTATTAATTAATACTATCTTACTACAAGTCTCATTTTAAAAAACAAAGATAAATTTTTACAAAAAAATAAGATAAAAAGTTTTAGAAGAGATTATAAAAATTTGTTTTTTATTTGAAGAAACTTTCAACATGTTGAGAAATTTTGAAGTCACTTATTAGTAATTCGACACTTTCCTGGGAATTTTTGATGTTGTTAGTACAGTAACATAATGATATATTCTGTGCGATTGAATGAGATGCATTCAAAGTGACAAGATATTTGGCGATCGAGCACACAAAGTAGTAACTTTACATCCCCTAATAACTAATCCAAAGGTAAAAAAAAAAGCTAATCCGAAAGTTTAGCAAAAAAAAAAAAATTAAAAAAAAAAAAAAACTAATCCGAAAAGTATTAGTTTAAGTCAATCTGTTTGACCACATTAAAGAAGACTAATTTGTTTGACAAAACGGTTTTCGAAAAATTAAGAAACCATCGATTATCGTATAATGGCCACCATGATTCTTAGTCATACGCATCATCGTCATAAATTTGCCTAATAACAGACTCTTACTTCGTCCTTTGACGAGATTTTTGAATAATCGTTAAAAGTAATGTTTGTTGATTCAGAAACTATATTTTTTCCAAAAGTACTGTAATTGACATGTACAAACTTTCAGCATCTCCATCCCTATTCCACAATTTACTCTAAAACAAAGTATAAACAAAAAATAAAAATAGATGATTTTTTTTTTATTTTTTGTTCATACTCCACTTCTTAACTTAAATTATAGAGTGGAAGATGAGAATGCTCTTAAAACCAACTATTAAACCGATTGATGATACGTAAAATGTAAACAAACTTCATTGACAACTGAAAACTAAAACAAAAATGTTTGCTTTGTTTATAGGTTTCGCTATGTATCATGCGAAACAAAACTTGGATCTGCAAAATCTTGGATAGCCTATATACTTATAAAATATTTCACCACCACCATAGATTCATAATAATTCATCGTGTCAAACATTCACTACAATAAAGTCCAAATTAATTAGGTAAAATAATCTAAAGCTGACGGAGCCTCTTACGTCATACATGGCTGATGGAGAAGGGATACCGATCATTGTACCACTAACAACACCCATCAAAGATTCGGTTCAACACTTACAATCTTGCACACTTCATGCCTCTCAGACTAAAAACTACGATATGTTTGTACATGCTTATAAATCTTTTTTTTTTTAAACAGTTTTTTGAAACACTGTACATGCTTTATAACCAAAATACCAATATGATAATAAAAGAATTATCCTGCCGGACTATAAAGGTTCAAGAACGTGGACCGACTTTATGTAGGACCATATATTATATTATACATCTATCGTTTTTGTCTTTAATTAGGGTATAGTGGATGTCAAAAAAAAAGGGTGTAGTGTTGCCTTCATCACGTTTTCTGTTTTCTGTTTGAGTTGTCTTTTTCAAGTATACGAAGATTAAATCTGCTTGCCACGTTAAAACCATATTATCGTTAAATTTAGTAGCAGTTCCACGAATTACATGTATCCATGTTGACTATACATTTTATATACATATTTTCTTTGATAAAGATTATATTGAACTTGAAAGACATTTCCCTATATCAAAAAAATTGTTGTACATTTTGAATATATATATATTGATACCGATCACAGTACGATATATTCGATTATACATACATAGAGTGAGGAAACTAATTAATAAACGGAATATATAAGCTAATGAATTTAATTTATCATTTTATGAAAATTTGAAATTACTTTCTTCAGGGATAATATACGAAAATGATTTGTGATGATTACTATCAGGAAAGTTTTTTTAATTGATGACAAAAAAAATAATTTAAATTGCTTTACTTTTATCGGAAATTTTTTACAACTAAACCACGTTATAGTGGTCTAGTGGTCTCCACTAGAAGAGGAGTGTCCTGATGGTCCAGGTCAGGGTTTAACTCCTTTTTAGTGCGAGATTATTAGTTCCACACATGGCCATGCGGATTATAGGTCCATGTTTATGACTCATTTGAATATCCGGAAAAAGTTCTATCCGTGGGTTACATCTTTCATCCGGGGATTAGATCTATATCTTAATAGACCCGGGTTTAATCCTTTTGGTTGTAAAAAAAAAAATTTACAACCAGAAACTGTATTAGCCTTCACCTATTATAGTTACCTTCTTTTATCTATATATATTTAACGTTAATTTAGTCTTAGCTTTAAAAAATTGTCTTAACTTCTAACTAATGAAACTTAATGTAGCAACTAGCAAGTCTCAAAGTTGATGTGTACATTTATATTCTTCACTAATTCAACAAGAAGGTGTTCCACTTCCCTTTGTATATACTTCTTTGTTCTTGCACACAGAGATATCAAACTACTCAACTGCCAGCAACAAATAATATTATCATAAGTAATAAAATAAACAATAATTAGACTAAAGGGCCAAATTGTGCGAACCTACAAGTTTCATGACATCTACCTCCCTTAATATATAGTTGTCACATTTTGAAAGAATTGGACAAACAAAAGTCTAAATACCATTTCTAGCTTCTCACACATTTCGTTCTACAAGATCCAACCACTCTCCATCAAGCTTTTCCCTAAGAAAGTTCTAATGGAAAACTCAGCACTGAGCAACTGCGTAAGGCGTACGATATTCTCTACTCAAAAGAGAACAATGCAAGAGGATCTAGAAGAGAGTAGTTGGACAATTTACTTTGAAACCGAAGATCGTACATGCCATTATGATGATTCTTCCATGATCTCAGACGCTGCGTCCCCTATGGCCTATGTCGAAGAAGACACGGCTTCATCTCCTTCTAAAAGAACGAAGGTAAGTCCAAAGAAAAGACAATCTTAATATAATACACACATTGTTACTACATGTCTAAACGACAATGCACATATGTGTGTGAGAGAGAGATTATTTACGAGTTATATATTATTCTTGTTCGTTCAGGGTTACAGTGAGATGGAAGACGATACCACAGAAGAAAAAAACATGAACACTACTAAAACTGAGGTAAGAATCTTTCAACATGTTTTATACCATATTTTTCTTAATGCGTTGATCTTATGTGCTTTGTACTTTATAAGATATTCTTACGACTTACGAAATTGTACATGATTGTTCTGACTGCTTACAAAAATATTTTATGGGCTTTATAGGATAAGGGATTGAATAAGAAAGGGATAATAATGAATGAAGATTATTGCGCAGAATTGAAGAAGCGAGGACTTTGCCTAGTTCCTTTGTCCATGTTGTCAAACTATATTGGTTGATACTTTGATTTGATTTTTCACTTATAATCATTAATTTTTCATTGTGAATTATTTTTGTCTGTAAAATTTATAGAATGGACTAGTAAATGCAGTGAAAGTCGAATCAGTGGTAGATGATGTACTTTATGTATGAGAATGCACTAGCAAGAGTGTAAGATTTGTAAACATTTCCAAACATGTGTAATAAAAATTAGCATGTTTCCGAGTGCGTCGCTATATTGGTACAATCACGTGCATATATGTACTTTTGATAAGCCCTGACGTCCGATGAATTAATGATTGAAGTTTCCATTTTATAAAAAATCCGGTTCATTTTAGTGGTACAAATACGATCGTCGTCATAGTACAAAGAGAGAAAATGAAGAGTCTACAACCATTCTAAAAGTCAAATTGGTGATATAAAGTCTAGATAAACTGACGGTTTCACTCGAACACTTTGTGATAACTTTTTTTTTTTTAAAAAGCACTTTGTGATAACTTATCTATTTTTGTATTGGTTGTGTATGGAACAAGATACAAAATGTGTTTAATTCTCTTTTCTATTACATCTCTTAAACTTTACTAAATGAATTGAGGACAAAGATCATTCAAATAGTTTAGACATTATAATTACCAACGCTGAGTAAATAATTGTAAAAAATAAATAATTATTCTGATATACAATTATACATTCCATAATTTATTTAAATGCTTCAAATTCAATATGATAAGAAACTATATATTTCTTGCAAAAAATATATAAATATAAGTAAGCCTCAGAGAATAGAAAGAAAACCTCAGACTGTGTTGATTTGAAACAGCTGTTTCTACAGAGAATAGAAATAAAATTTTGTATGACAATATCTTAGTTTCTTGATCCTTCCATTTCTCTATGTACAATAGAGATGACGTCTCAGTACTATGCACACAAGTAGAACTTTTTATTTATTTTACATGAGAAACAAATGGGGGAAAAAATCAAACAACAAACACCAATGGACACAAACTCATGTGAAAAGAGAATGGGAAAAGACTCCTTACAGAGTGAGAAAAGAAGACAAAAGAAAAACTTCTTACTGTAGGAATAGAGTGGAAGCAATAGTTGCCCCAAGAAGAGCAGCGACAAATGAAGAAGATGAGGAAGCTGCCTTGTTTGGAGTTTCTTGAGTAGGCGAAGTTGCTGGGGGCTCAAGGTTGCTTGTGATAGGCGGAGAAGGAGCGGCTTCTCCTGAGGGAGCCGGGGCTTGAGACGGTGGTGATGATGATGTAGCGTTGGTCTTGCCGTTTCTGTTAGCCATGACGATGACCACGAGCTTCTCGTTTTTGTTGCAGTTGTCTTTGTTTCCGCTGATGAAATAGTATGGTCCAGAGTGGGTTAGTGTGAAGGAAGTTTTGCCATCAGAAAATTTAGCGGTTGGTGCATCTGTGTTGCAGCTGTCGTAAGCGTGTCTTGTGACTTGGAACACTGAATCTTGGTTTGGTTGGTAGACGAACACTGCGATTATATACATGTTGTTTGTGTTATATACTTATATATGAAAGAAAACTATGATTATGGTTAGTACAGTGTGGAAACTTACTTAGAGAGTCTCCTACTTGAAATCTGCTCTGTTCTGCCCATTGACTGTAAACTTGAGACCCGTAAGGAACGGTCCAACCTTTTGCACCACCGACCATAAATTCTCTAGCGTAGGCTTTGTTAACAATCATGAAAAAACACACGAGACTTAACCCACGAAGCATCATGTTCTTTAGGTTATGTGTAATCAAGATGTGCTAGAGAGATGTATGTGGACTTAGTGTGGTATATTTGTTAATGAGACATGATGAAAGGTTAGTGTTTTTAATATAAAGATGAGGCTTTTGAGAAAATGTTGCAGAGAAGCTTTTCCTTGTATTTCTCAGATTCTAAGCAAAGCATAAACGCATGCTTTCAAGAAATGCTTTTTTAGTTTGGAATCTCATGTGACTTGCTTCTTCTGTCAATAGCTTTTGTTCCTTGCTTCTGCATCTTTGATTTTTTATTTTAGTACTATTCCAGATAATGATATTAAAGAACAAAGAGATATATCAAAAAAAAAATCCAGATTAAAAGACTAAGATCAGACAAAAGTATAATACAACATATCCATTTTTTCAATATAGATCAATCATATTACAAAGATCTTCCCACATCTGCTCCTTCCTCTGTTGAGCAACAGCATCAAAACACCAAACTGACCAATAATGCTAAGTTTAGTTATGTCTTTAGTAATTAATCCATCATTAGTGCAAAAGTCGCTGCCATAGCGAGAACAAGTGACATCAAGACACTGATACTGCGTCTGTGTCCTGAGCTCTTCTTTGGGAAATGTTTTGGAAGCGCACATTCTTCTCCATTGAAAAAAAGTTTGGTGGGGAAACCGTCACCTCCTGGTATATTCAGTCCTTTGATGTTCTTCTTTTTAAAGGAGATAACAGATTGTTGCTTGCCCGGCACGGGAGGGTCTCTTAGTGGATTGGTTCCGTTAACTTGACCCACAAGATAGTTCATATCACGTAACCCTTGAAACATAACGGTTCTGTTGTTTGGTGGAACACGTGTGCCATTAAAGGAGTAAACGTTTTCATACCCTGGACCTGCTTTTCCCATCTCAACCGCTACAAACCAATCCTCAAACGCGAAGTCTCTCCAGTTGAAAACGGTTAACCTAGCCGTCCAACCGTCTCTGTAGTCCGTGTTAAGGTGCCAGTTAATGCTGACTCCACAATTATCCGGACAAGGGAGTTTCTTAGGTATTGGCATGTGGTTTTGTTTGGCCCAAGCTTTGGCTTTTAGGGTTCGGTTATCGAAGGGAACAAGGAGGGCGTCGGGAGGGAGGAGGAGTGGGTTACGGTCAGCATTGCAAGTGGTTGTATCAATGTCATTGCACCCGCAAGCGCAAGTGTTGCAAGGAATGGCAGAGTTATTGTAAAATGCTGAGAAAGAGACACAACATCTTGAGGCCTGAGCTTTAGGTTTGGTTATGTTGCAGACAACTTGCCAGCTGGATATGGCGTAGGTTACTGCCGGTAGACCGCTAGAATCCGGGAACTGTGACGGGTCAACCCGAACCGGTGGCCCGCATTTGTACTGCGGATTGAGAACTCCGTCGATTTTCCAATGTTGAGGTGGATATAGAGCTGTTCTGTTTAGATCCGGTGGTAACTTGAAAACCTAGCACATAAAGATCAAATTGACCAAATTAAGTTTCATCAAAGTCTAAATAACAGTTACATCCTTATTTATAATCTTTACTTAATTATTTATTCGTTTAGTAAAATCTAATTTGCTCAATATGACTCTTGTGAGCTAATTTGGGAATAAGTACATGATTTAGAGTTACTTAAGCTATTTCTCATTTATAAAAATTGTGATTTATTTAGATTTTGATATTTAAAAAAAAACTAAATTCCTCTAAGAAAAAAAATAATGATAAAGAAATAAAACTAAAATTAGTTGAGGTGATCAGTTACTAGTTTGTTTTCATTGATTATTTATTATAATTTTGATAGTATATTAATTTAGAAGTTAATCCACTAACTCAGTGACCAGGAAAGTGGTCTAACTCAGTGTCCCAATTGAGTTTAAAAAACATTGAATAAAAACTAAAGAGATTATTTACCTGCAACTGAAACATAGATCGAGATTTCGAAGGATCCATAAGCGGTGGCAAAAGAGTTCCGTTTTTGCAACAGAAAGGTAACTTGCCCGTCACCTCATCATCCTTCCTCTCAGGAGGCAAATCAGAAATGGCTGGCTTCTTCTGACAATTCATGACCTGAGAGAAGTCTAAGTCTTTGTAGTATTGTCCAGCTTTGCTGTAAAGGCATTCAGATGGATCTCTTTTGTATGTGTAAGCCCCTCGCATCGTGTTTATAATCTCTCCTCGCGTCCATTCCCATGTCAGGTTCCAACGGTCTAATCTCCCGATCGGATTCTCGTTGTCGATGATCACTTGGGCTAAGTAGTTACTGGCAAATGATTGCAGCACATCGTAGACTATGTTCAGATCACCGTGTCTTCTCGGTGCAAACTTTGTCTTTGGCCCTGTCTTGACCTTGAACTTGGGGTTTCTCTTGCAACAAACGTTCATATTCCCTCCTGTTAATTACGGTTTAAAACATTACATTAAATTTTATCAAAATATCTTTATAAATTATAAATATGAACGGAAGATTTACGTTTTGCATTTATTTAATAACTTCCAAATATAATTGATGGGAAAAAAAAGTCAACCGTTGTGTTGTTGAACACTTAACCTAAAAATGCACACATATGTTACTTGTGTTTCAAGAAATCAAGTTTAGTATGATCTAACCTTTTCTCTTGGCGGCAGGACATTCCCAGCCGTCATTGACGAGCTTAAGTGTTCTTGGCATGGGTGTGGCCCCCTTTGCAACCCCGAAAAGAGTCCCGGTGATTTCGATATTGGTCGATATCTGAGTGAAATCACCTGCGGTTACAATCGAGGTTTTCAAATCTGTGTTAGGAGAACCAACGAACGTGGTTCCATTGCTAGCATCCAGAGGAAAATCTCCTTCCATTGGAGACGCACCAGTCGCAGAAACAATCAGTTCCTTGTGACGAAACCCTATAAACATTTGCCATCCCGTGAGCTCTTCTTTCCCTGCGTTTACAATCATCGCAGACGCTTTAAACGCCCATGATTGCGCCGTCACGTTCTTAACGTGAGGGTACTCTCTTTCGCGGCTGCCGAAGCTGTAGCTCATGAAAATACCGTTGCAATGCGCCATCTCAGGCGGCGGCTCGCCTCCTCCTGCTCCGTCTTCGGTTGGTGTTCCATAATCTTGGCCGTTACAAATAGTAAGAACTGATGATAACAAAATCAACAGAGTTAATGTACGGCGTGCGTTCCAAGGTATCTTCATTCCCGTTTTAACTTCAATAACCTTCATCGTTTGAATTTTGACCTTTCTTCCTCACCGCCTTGTGATTACTTCAACCGCAAGGCAGCGAGAGAAAGGGAAAAAAAAAACAAGGAATCAACCTAGCCTCTGACAAAGGCGAAGATTTAATCAAACGATGAAGGTTTCAGTGTGAAGAAACCTGAAAAAAAGATGAGAATCCAAAAGGTTTAACTGAAAGAAGGGAAGAAGAGGTTCATAATAGGTAGCTTTGATACGAGCCTCTGGTTTTATTTGGTGGTCACGCGGAGAGGACATGTAAGAATGTGCGTTTAAGACAATTGCTAATTTTGGAACATAGCTTCTTATTTGTTTGTTAACTAAAAACCGCTTCGATTGTTTTCGAAATGAAACTAACTCTGTTTTTTTGTTTTTTTTGTTCTTTATTTACAAAATGAAATCCTATAATGATTTGTCTACTCGAACAGGACAATAAAATGTATTTGTGATGACCTGATGTTTGTATGCATAAAGAAATATGACGTTTATTATCTTTATACAATTTCACCACTTTTGAAGACTTTTAGGGTCTAAACATGTAACTATAACAGGATTAAGAAAAGCCAAAAGAATGGATAGAAATAAAATAGTATTAACAAAAAGAAATAATTTCTCCCTTTCAAATTTAGTGAGAAACAAATTTGTTCACTAATACTCTAAAAAACAATAGAAAGAAATATTGTTCTTCATAAATGGTGTGATTTCTTAAGAATGACAAAAAAAATTAATGCTCTTCTTCTTTATTCATTATAACCATATAAAGCTTTTCTTACGTGTTTTCAAAGCAGAACCATTGAAAATATTAACCTCTATATCTGATAAGTAGATTAAAAATACTATTTAATTAAGTATTAAATATCCCATTTAAAAATTTGAGAAATTTTTGAGTGGAAATTTAATATACGGATATATACCTACTCAATAAAATATTTTTTGTTTTATATCCAAGTTGAGAACCTGCAAATAATTGTGCTCTTATATTTGTGGTGTTAAGCTTAACTCAGTAGTATTCTTTTTCCTTATAAGATATTAAAAATGCAATAAGAATCGGTTTTCTGTTATTTAACATACCTAGTTGTTGTTTATAGTTATAATTTAAAAGTCGTTGCCATTTTTATTTTATTTATTTCTTACGTCAAATAATTTGTTTTTATTTGGCTAACCGCGTGGGTGTGTCCACTTGGTCGTCTCTTGGAGTCAACTTGAAATATCAGCTAAAGAAATCCCCAACCAACAGACCGAGTAATCTAATCTATAAAACCGCTTCAAATCATTCAAACAAATAAACATAAAATTTCCCAAACTCAATGGATATAGACCAAGACACAGACAGTGGTGGAAGAAGCTGTTGTAGCTGCTGCCTCAGCTTCATCTTCACTGCTGGTCTCACTTCTCTCTTCTTATGGCTCAGCCTCCGTGCCGACAAACCCAAATGCTCCATCGAATACTTTTACGTTCCTTCCCTCAACAAATCCTTAGATGCGCATTCACGGCTCAACACCACTCTCAACTTCATGGTCCGTCTCGCTAATCCAAACAGAGACCAAGGCATCTACTACGACGATGTCCACCTTTCTTTCTCCAACACCAACTCCTCTGTTGCTAACTACACAGTGCCAAGATTCTATCAAGGACACAAGAAGAAAGCCAAGAAGTGGGGTCAGACTCTTCCTGTGAACAACCAGACGGTCTCACGAGCGGTTTTGTCTAACGGATCGGCGGTTTTTAGGATGGATCTGAAGACACAGGTGAGGTTCAAGATTATTTTCTGGAAAACCAAGAGATATGGAATCGAGGTTGGTGCTGATGTTGAAGTCAACGGAGATGGGGTTAAAGCTCATAAGAAAGGGATTAAGATGAAGAAATCTGATTCTTCTACTAGATTAAGAAACTATTTTCCTATATGTGTTTTGACGAATCTGCTCGTGTTCTTTGCGATTCATTAAGTGATTCTTGATTCTTGTTTTTAATTTCTATTTCGATATTATTGACTATTTTCAAGAGTTTTGTTGTGTGTTAGTTTCTTAATTCGACCAAGCACTAATTGAATAATTTATTCAATCAATGTTTTGTTGCAACAATGTATTATTTAGCTTCTCTATCAACAAAATTCTTTTCGAAATTCAATTATCTTTTTACAAGACATAATTATATCTTGGGATTTAAATGAAGGGACAAAGAACACAAGACAAAAGGTACAAATAATATAGTAGTGGATATTTTAAGAGAAAAAAACAAATAATTAAATCCATAAAATAAAATGTGAGTCTATGAATTATCACTTTCAAAATAAAATTGTTTTAAAAGTAATATTTTATTTAAATAACCAAATTCAATTTTATTGCAAAATCAAAGCAAAAAGAAGAAAAAATAGATATTGTGACATTGATATCAAAATTGACATGACCGCCCGCCATAAAAGAACGAGTTGTCTTCTTACTTGTTTATGTCAGTACGACAATATCATAACTTTTAGTTGTCTTATTGTATTGGATGAAAAAAAACAATCGCATATTGTATTGTTGTAACTGTGATAAATATTTTAGTATGTTGTTGCCCTTACCACTAGTCTGTACCGCGTCTTTTTGTAGTATTTTATTTTGTTTCGATTGTTGTGAAAGTTACTGTTAACTAGAAAAGTTGTTAAAGGAAATGCTAGATCATCTTTTCCTGACGAATCTTTCAATGAGCATTGTGGTAGTACTACGTAGAGTAATTTTTGGGTTTACTCAATAGTGTAAACACGTAGGTTCACCAATCAATAAAAAATTTTTTTTATATTCAATATCTTTTAAAAAAAAAATAATAATAATAGCAGTTGCAAATTTTTTTTTTTTAAAATATCATCATCAAAACATTAAATCTTAATTCATTGGTAAACAGGGCCGTCCCTTCTATAAAGCTCGTAAAGCTTAAGCTTTAGACCACCAATTATTTACAAAATTTTAAGGCCACATCTTTAGAAATAATTAGTGTCAAATGGTTAGAGAAACATAAATCTGATTTCTTATTCTGAGTTTGAGTCTTGTTTTTGGATATTGTGGTGGTTTTTACTGTTTTTCTAATATGTTCATTGTCATTTTAGTTTAACATTTTATTGATGACTTCTAAACTGATACATAATTTATATTTTTAAGAAATCATCTTATATATATATATATTTAAATATATGTTTACAAAAAAAATTATGTAGACATAGCCACAAATTGTTAATACGCTTCAGGCCACTGAATACGTTGGGACGGCACTGTTGGTAAACCTTATATTTTTAGATAAATCTTAAATCTTTGAATTTTTTTTGAAAAAATTTAACACAAGTCAGGCCGATGGGTCACCTGATCGATCGGTGTTATCTTCAGATGCTCTCTCTGACTCTTCCATAGATGCATGGAGAATTAAGAAACATTAGCAAAATTGCCTACTTTTCAAGAATTTCTTACGGATCACTGGAAAAGTTGGGATATACGAGAATACTGTACGGCCCAATAGAGTTCGTATTTACCCAATAGCAACTTTTGTAAATATCCAAATCCAAAACACAAAAAATTGTTTTTAACGGATACTTCAAAAACTAGTTTAACGTAAATACTTGTACATATGAACACAATTGTAAAGTTAAGATTAATGTGAATAGAATAGAAACTGTTCATATTTATTTTCTATTGTTCCCGATATTGAAGTTTGAATTTTTCAATTTATCATCATAGAGTTTGAGTTAATACTACTACAATAAATATTATTGTTATATGGTAATCACGTTAACTTATAAAAGAAGACACATACCATTTTAATAATCTCGTTTTTCTGAATTACATATATTATATATTAAGATCGAAATGAAATTGATGGGTCAGTGTGTTGAAAAATAGAGGGAGAGGGATTCTTTTGGAGCATGAACTGCTTCTATAATAGTTTAACATATATGGGGTTTTTGCAGAAAACCCTCATTGTGTTTTCTTTTGAAAATTAATCCATGAGAGTTTAGTGACTTTTGTGACTTATGTTTTTTTTGTTGTATAACGGATCTTTGTTGTATAACGAAGAAGCTCTGTTTTTTTTTTTAAACGTCCAAACACAAAGGGGGTGTATTCAATTTAACATTTGATGTGATTTTATTTTTAATGGAGTTTTAAATGATTTTAATAAGTTGCAGAGATTTAGGTGATTTTTGTTAAACTACTCTAGAATATCACCTAAAACCATGAGATTTGAGTTTTAATTTTTTAACTAAGAAACTCCACCCAAACACCCTAAAATCACCTCAAAACTTTAAAACTCCACAACTTAAAATATTTTCAATAACAGTGGATTTCAGAGTACTTTACGAAATGTCAAGTTCAATAACAGTGGATTTTAAATGAGTTTTTAAAATTCATGTTTGGATAACAGTGGATTTGTCATTTTAATACAAATCACCTCAAACTCTCGGTTGAATAAGTATATGTCATTTGTATATCAAATTAACTAATATGTCTAACTGGCGAAATTGGTTTGCTTGTTGGTTTTGTGTCGAGGTGGCGGCTTTGAATTCTGTTGGATACATCTAATATATTAAAATAGAAGTCACAACTTTGATTCGTGTGTGATATTTTAAAAAATGAACATTTAACTAGAATTGACTTACCATTTATTAATTACTAAACATATGGTTCAATAATATATCATTTCTAATATATTAATCCTAAAAATCAGGATTGGTTAACATATACATATTCTAACAGTTTAATTATAATATCTTTTGATATCTTTTCATTTAAAATTTAAATATATATATTTTAAATTTCGAAAATCTATTAAAAATATCTTAACAAGATGTTAATTTTCAAAATTATATATAAATTTTTTAAATAATTCCGAAATTAGTTTTGAAATATTATACATTAATATATTCAGTTGTCTTTTATAAAATGAAAAATAAAATATTATATCTTATTTTATCCATTATATAATCACAATCAATCATGTTAATTTTTTCATATTGAACTTAATATGATAAAACTATATTAAATTGATAAATTTTTAATTTTTATTTTTATAAAATAAAATACTTATCTAAAACTATAATATAATGACAAAGTAGCTTAACATTAACAGACTATATACTACATGTATAAAACTTAACATATCTTTCACTTTTGTAAATATAATAATATATTGTATAAAATGAATAAACATAGAAAATACTGCAAAAAGAAATTCAGTTTTGAAAGATGGGTAAAAATTTAACATAAATTAAATAAAAATAATTCAAATATGTTTTTCATACATATATTAATAACTAAATGTAAATACAATAAATAAATATATAATAAGAAGAAAAAAATACGTACAATAGTTTAAACAATTGATTATTTACAACATGCAAACTATATACTATTGTATTTAAAATAGCTTTATAAATATTTAAATATATGATTAAAATTAAAAATGTATACTACTAATGATCTAAATAAATATATATGCATATAAAACTGAAAATAAAACCCGCACGGTTGTGTGGGTCGAAATTTAGTTTTGATATTAAAATGATAAATCTACTTTTATTCAAAAAAACTAAAACTCAAATTTAGGTAATATTCTAGAGTAGTTTAACAAAAATTACCTAAATTTTTGCAACTTATTAAAATTATCTTTTCTTTTATTAAAAAAATCATCTAAAATCCCATTAAAACTCAAATCACATCAAATGTTAAATTGAATACACCCATTTGATATATCAACTAAAGTTAACTTTTAGATAAAAATAAAATACAAACTAAAACCGGCGTAGGCCATCATTTTACTTCCACTAACATTATTCCAAGGTTATAAAATATCTATGATTTATTTTCTCCCTTGTCCAATCGAAATATGCATATCAACACATTATTCTCTCTTAATCATAGAATATAATTATTCCTTTCCAAAAAAATAGAATAGCTAAAAAGGGAAGAAACAAAAGCTCCTTTCCGCCATAATTTAAATCGATATTTCTCCTTCTCCAGTTCTCTGAATCAACGAAGTCTACTTGAAATATATAGATCCATACATTCTTCTATAACGAGAAAATATCTACCATTTATACATTTTAGTATAACAGCAATCAAAAGAAGACTCCTCTAATTAATATGTTTCGAAATGTGTTTAGGGACGTTAATCGTGTGAAAAGAAAGAAAAACATACCTGTCAAATTTCAGTAAATCTTATATATATCCCATCTATATAGTTCTTCAGTTACACATTACTTTGAAGATTAGTTATAAATCAAAATATAAATAACTGGACAAACACGTTTCACTTGTCCATTGACTTATTTTCTAACTTTGTTTAAATGAGATGATTTCCTTCTCAATAAATCAACGTGTATATAGGTTAAAATATATGTCGACCAACATCTAATGCAACTTTTTCATGTATATATCGATCTACCTAAAAGTCCCACCAAAGGTGGGAGTCCAGAAATCTACTGTAGTATCTTGTGTCACTGGAAATGTGCTCGAAACTGGTACTAAACATAAACCTCGACTTCTAAGATCTGGTTCTTCTGATACTTCTAGCTCTTTGGGATGATCACTCTGCGTCATTGTAAAAAGACACAAAAATAAATATAATTTTTTGATAACTTCGAACCGTCTCGCTACAATGTTTCTTGGAATAATGCTTTGTCAAATCTTGAAGATGAAGCAACCATTAAGTAAATATACATGTAATTAAGAATACGAGCCGCACGGTATGTCAGTCGTATAATAATTTTACCTGTTGATGCTGTAATGAAGCTCCGCTTTTCATGTATGGATTACTCAGAGCCTGAATTATAATCATTTGCAGGTTTGTACATCAATCAGTAGCAATACAATAACTAACTAATAATAGAGATGTAGCAACGAAAAGTTATATACTACAGAAATAAGGGATGGGCTAACTTACTGAAACTTGTTGGTGTAAGAACTTAATGTATTCAATGGCTTCAGAGAGCACTGAGGCTTGATCAGTCTGACACAAAACCACATGAGATTCAGTGAACCAAAATCTAAGAATTGTATTTCAATCATTCATCCCCAAAAATAATTATCTATAGAATAGACTTTACATATATAAATAAATAAAGATATAATAATATGATAAGTAATAATGACAGTAGACAAATATACTAATACACACTCATCATCTTTCTGAAAGCTAAAAAGAGATAGTACCTTTCCGAAAGGTGAAACCAATTGTTGGAGTGCGGCGATTCTGTCACTCATTTTCTCCTTCTTCACCTAATTCAGCAAATATAATAGTTTCATAAGAAAAAAGAATTAAGGAGAAAAACATAAGAATCATGCAAGAACCTACGGAAGAATGAATTGTTAATACAAAAAACAATACAACTTAGCAAGCCTACTTGTTTTTTGTGATTATTATGAAATCTGAATGTCTTTAAACTTGTAATTATTGACTTATAGTTAACCGAAAGTAAAAATAAAATTAATATCTCTTATAAAAAACTTGTAACTATAAAAATGATAAAACTAATTTATCATTTGTTTAGGGATAAAACCATGGAACGTTTTGTTCATTTAACTACATTACAAACTATCAAAATGAATATTATTTTTAGTAATAAAAGCAAAAAATATACCTTGAAAGGTGGTGACGAAGACGCTGGTTCGCTCTTAGTCCTTTTCGCCGTCGGCTGATCTCCTCCTAGTCCGACTCTTTTTACTTCACAGCTACTCGAATCTCGAATCTCCGATGTACTCTGCGACGATAACAATACATATAAAGCATCCGTATATTTGCACAAACGAGCACGTGCAGCTATATAAACATACTTTAGGTTGTTCGTCAAAACTCGGCGCGTGAATCTGCGGCGGCTGTAACGCCGGGAAAAAGTTGGACGTCGCGTCATGATGAGTAGGAACCACGTTTCCCACCGTCGCCGCAGGGCTCCAAAACGTTGCGTTGTTAGAGAATCTCAACCCCGTCGCCATCTGGTCGTAGTTTCCGGTGGATGAACCGAACTGAGAGTAACCAAGATTTGATTGCTGTTGTTGATGAAACATAGCTGAAGAGGAGTTAGGAGTTGTTGCCGTTGGTCCGTACAAATTGTTTGACGGATTGTCAGAAGAGAAACCTTGACATGTCACTGTACTACTGTCCGTACTTGAGCTCCCGTGAGGGCTGAACTGATGATCCAAGAAGAACCCGCGGTTGTTGCTACTCGTCATGTTTAGCTGCGGTTTGAAATCGCTGTTGTTGATGTGTGGATCTCGCCACAAAGCTTGGTGGTGAGAGGGATCAGATTCTTGCAGCTGGTAAGACGTTGTGTTAGCGTTTGCGTTTGAGGTCGCATCTAAATTGAGATTCTCTTGAAGCATCACTCCAAAGCTTGTCTCCGCTTTACTATCTCCTCTTCTTTTGTTCCCCACAAAGAAAAACAAAACACAAAAAAATACACAATCTTAACGCTTATTAATTTTATGATTAGAAACCAAGAAAAAGAATGAAACAATTTGGAGACTCACAAGAGAGATTGGTTCCATTGATCAACATGTGATTGTGAAGAAAGCCCTAAACCAATCATCTGTAGATGGTGATCAGTAGCTAACGAATGATGAAGCTTATCATGGAAAACAGCAGAACCACCAGATTCCATTGAGTTTGCACTCATGGAAGAGGAAGAAGATATTGAGGAAGAAGAAGATACTTTCCACCAGCTTCCTGAGTTTATGAAATCATGATTATCTCCCATGGTTTTTTTTCTGTTATCACTACGTGTGTACTATATATATGTTGTTGGTGAGATGGATGATGGATCTTAATTTGCTGTGTCTTCTCAGATTGTGCTTCACATGAAATGATGAGATGGATGATGGATCTTATAAATATTTATCAACTTATATTTTTGTTTGTTTGTTTCTGGTAGGGTTTTCGTTAACTATTTACCAAGACATCTGATTAATAGTTTACAAAAAAAAAAGACATCTAATTAATGTTAGGTTGACATTTTTTCAGGTGGCTCTCGCTGACTCTTCTGCAGACGTCATGCCCAACTACTACTTCGTTTTCTCAAAGAATACTAGTATTTCATTTTCCTATACTTTTCTAGTTTTCTGCATTCGTATCGGATTCATACTGACCTTCTACTCTTTTATCTTTCTAGGTTTTGTCTTCTAACATCATTATTCGTTTCTGTTTTTTTATCATGAAATAAATTACAAATTTATGTATTCACGGTGAATTAACGTAACTAGTTAAAACACTTGGAGATCTTTTCTTTTGACCAACGGGTTTTCATACGGTTTTTAGTCTTGAATTACAGAACATAAAAAAAAAAGATTTGTAAAAGGAAACTTGGTGATCTCTTTTTTTTCCCAAATTAGAATTTTATAACCGGCCCGAAATCCAAAAGTTACAAAGCCAAAGCCCAAAAGCTACAAGGCGAAAGCCCGACCAAACAAAAAAAAATTAGAAACCCAACATCACTGGGCATAATAAGAAAAAAGGCATACGGCCCAAACCAATCACAAACGGCCTGTTCGTGCTGGCCCACGCGTCAAAAAAGCGGAACATGTGTTCGGATCAACGCCGTTAGCTTGACACGCGTTTCCACCACTTCATCTTGACCGTCGCCACTTCGAGTCGCCACCGTCGCACCACCACTGTAACTTCGTTTCGTCGGAGCTCGTAGTACCGGCGAGCCTCCGATGCAAAACATCACTTTTCTTTACACGCTTCAACTTCACTGCGGAAAGCTTCATCGGACCTTCCGAAATCTCATCCACCTGAGTAAGCCGCAAACCACTAGAACCCGAAACCACAGACCACCCCGAAACAGAATCGGGACCAAAAACCAACCTCACGCGAGGCTTGAAATACCTAGAGCCGGCGACGCAAGACTATGAAAGCCTTCACCCCCTAGAAGTCAAGAGCCGACAACGACGAAACTGAACAACCTTCCGCCTCTCGGAGACAAGGGCCGGCGGCGACGTGGCTGAAGAAGCATCCGTCTCCCAGAATTGAACCTTAAACTTGTAAGACGAACGCACCACACCATCATCTCACACAAACCGCGCTGTTACTCCAGTCGTATGACCACCATAGAGCTCTGTTCACTCCCGAAAAAATAAACAGATGGCGGCTCAACCAGAGCTCAAGCAAGGCGGAAAAGGAGAGGAGGCGAGTAAGCTCGAGTGATCAACAGCTAAACGGAAGAAAAGAAAAGCTCCGGCGACGACATGCACGCTCACGCGCCGGCCGTTCGCCGGAACTTAGATCTATTTTCTCTCTCTTACTTTCTCTCTCTTCTCTCTAGTTTGACTTGGTGATCTCTATAATGGATATTTTCATTCGCATTATTAAAAAAAAAGATTTGTAAAAGAAAACTCGGTGATCTCCATATTGGATATTTCCAGTCCCATCATAAAGATTTGAGACGCTCGCTTCTATATATTACGTTTATGATAGACCAATTCTTTTAGTTAACACTATCAACTTTTGTTCTACAAAAAAAGAATGTTAAAAAAAAAACTTTTGTTCTACAAGGCTATAACGTGTAATAAAAATAACAAAACAGTATTTAGTCTATCTATAGCACTAAGAACAAGAGCATCTCAAAAAATATTTTCTATTTTGAAGTTTGAAAAATTCTATATTTAAAATTTAAGGGTATTTTTTTCCAGAAGTAAAACTTCAAACTTAATGCATTTTATACTATCGTTCTTATATTTATCATTATGAATTTAAATTTATACTTTTATAAATAACTATATATATATATATATTAGATCAATATTAATTAATAAAATGTTATACTAATATATAAAGTTATAAATAAGAATATATTATCTGAACTATTAAAACTGAAGTACAAAAAAGAAATAATCCTAAATTTTATACAATAATTACTATTCTATGCCACTAGCATAAAACTCAGCCGTTTTACATCTAACCGTTTTATATCTAACGCATTTGTCGCTAACAACAACTGGCTTGACCAAAAATTCACTATGACTTTCCTATACCATCTTCTACTTAATTAAATTTGACCACCACCGTAGGATATAGATGTAAAACGACCATACACTATGACTATTTTCTTTATTTTTTTTACCCTGAGTCAGTGTTACGTGATTACTTTTCATCACTGAGTTTGTCAGTAGAAATCAAATACAAGCAATATAACCTTTGTTCATGCTTTATCATCTTGGCAATGATAATTCATAAGTATAACCTTTTTTTGTCAACAATTCATAAGTATAACCATATTAGAAAGATCTGACAATCAAATGTTTTCCAACTAAAATAATGCTAGCATTTAAGAAGTAAATCAATTAAGAAGTGTGGTTTTAAATCGACAAACCAAAATGGTGTAGCTTTAGATTAAAAAAATATACATTTATGGTGAATACTATTTTATTCTATTCAAAATTATTAAATATTTTCAAAATTTTCAAAATATATCAGTTTGTTAGTATTGTGATATTCTAGATCTAGAAAATCTTAACTACAATCACCATTTCGTTAGATTTTTTTTCAAAAATTAAAATAACAGAATCTTACATGAATATTCTCTGTCGATGAGAATTTTGTATTTCATATTTTGGTATCATAAATCAGTATTTCCAAATATCTAGATTATAGTTTTCAATAACTAACCAAAATATTTGTACCAAAACATTTACGAAATTTTAAGGTATTGGCATTTTAATAAGATAGATTCTATCTAGAGAAAGTTTTGGTTTCCATATATGTTTGGGAATGTGTTTCTAAAAATCTAAATTACAACTCATTTTTCAACTAAAGGTTACAATTTGTATAGGATATTATCAAAATAAATGTTCATAATATTTATGTTGATAATATTTTTCTTTTAACTGACTCAAATAAATCCTAAGTATCTTGAAAAGAACGAAACACCAAAATATATAATTAGATGAAAATATATTAAATAAATTTATTATTATTTTGTTGACAGAAGGAATGACATAGCAAAGAATGATATAAAATATTTTATAAAAGGAATGAATTTTGAAAAAATCAAAAGTATATTCACTTTTTAATGCGTGAAAATCACAACTAACAAAATCTATTAAAAAAAAATTCATTTACCCTATCTAAGTTCTTTTATGTTTCTCTAACCAGATTCTTCGTAATTCTGATTTTAACCAGAATAACAAAATATGTGGTTTGTTTCATTAATCTTTTATGTATATGTCTAAATAATATATTTGTTTTATAAGATATCAAAATAAGATTTGAATTTTATAATCATATTTAAATCACAATATTTATGGTAAAATTTAATAAAAATAATATATATACTTAAAATTCTAATATTTTACACTTTAATAGTTACTTTCCCAAGCGAAATGAATAAAGGTAAAATAAAGAAAAGCACAATCTTATAATTTATAAATAGACGCTAAACAAGTTGAACAAGATACATCAACATTAAAAGTCAACGAATCTAGAAAAAAATACATTGTCAAAATGAAACATATAATTATGAAGAACAAACATCCGCACGGAAGTGCGGGTCATACGCTAGTTAAATATTAAACTACGAGTAAATTACAACCTTATTTCATAAAATTATTTTCATAATGCTTCCATATATGATTAATTAGTACATTTCAAAGTGAGAAATGATTTTCTTTATTGTTAGTTTGTAGATTACGAGTTAAAAATCATTGAAATCAGGTATCCTCATTTTTTCGTCATATGATCAATTATGTTTTCATGTATCTTTTAAAAAACTTTTTTTATTAAGTTTGGTTTGTAATATTGTCATTGTTTAAATCTAGTTTTAAAATATTTAGATTTTATTTTAAATTTTAAATTTTATTTTATTTGTAGAACTTAAATCTATAAAAAATGTTTTGAAATATTAATAGATTAACAAAATTAAAGATTAAAACGATAACAAAAATTATTTAAAATCATAAAATGATTTGTAACCGTAAGAACCAAAATGCAAATAAAAATATGAAACTTCAAATTTAAAGTTTTAAATAGTGAAATTTCTGTATTTGAAGTTTTGAAATTCTTTTTCGAAGAGTAAGAAATTATATATTTGAAGTAATAGAGTTTTTCTCGGAGATATTCTAGTGTGTTTATTTAGAAACCGATCAGATAACTTATAGAGTTTATGAAAAAGTGTTTAACATGTGATGAAATGAAATGTATTTACAAATTGACTTCCTGAGTAAATATAAAATAAATTAATAATGAAGAAGGAGATTTGAAACGGATTGACTAGACCAAAGGAACTTGTCAGGGTCACGGTCACGGTCAGGGTCACGATCACAAACCACTGAGATGATTTTTTAATCAGTATTTTGCCTCTTTGGCTATGACCTTCACCGTTATGGCGTTATCCCTTTTTCGGTCATGTTAAGTCAACGAGTGGGCTCCACGAGGCGTGCGCGCGTGCTGTAACATCAGGACCCTACTTGTTCCGTCTCAGAGTGAGAGCCCGAATATGACAATTTCATCATTTTCTTAAACGTAAGTACTATAGTAATTAACAAAACTGTATTAATATTTAAATCTGATTTCTAAGATCTTTGTTTTATTTTCACCGTTCGTCTATCGAATCATTTTCTTTAGCCTAACGTTGGTTTCAATACTCACATTCTTACGTTTCCAATTCTCAACGACCCCGACAGAAAATTTGAAAGTCACACGAACATTCAATTCTGCTGTGGTTTTTAACATCGGCATTTGGATTATATAGTGAAACAGTTTCGAAATTATCTTACCGTTCTTTTACAGTCGCTAAATATTACTTGTAAGTTTGCAATTTGCATGATCCTGTTCTTTCAAAAAATATCTTCTTTTTTAAAAAAGAATTTGGCAACTTTTTCTTTTGTAACACCTTTTAAAATAAAATAAAATAAAAATCAGATTCTATTTTTTTTCGTTTACACTAAAATCAATTCAGGTCACTGGTCCATATAACCCGGTTTGTCCATTGAAATTTTTGAGTAAATATTTCCAACACAAGAGCATACAATTAGTCACAACACATCATATTCATGTACAAGGAATATTTTATTTTCAATTACATGGTTTTATAGCTATTTATTTTATTAGAAACATTATATTAATTATTAGGGTCTATGTAAAAACACATAAAATTTAAGCAACACCAATCAGTCTATTTGCCTTATTTTAATAGTGTTTTATTCTCAATTTTCTAAGATAAAACTATACTAAAATTACATAATTAAGTTACTAAGATTGAAGTACTAGTTATTTACTTATTACAACATGATTGCCTTTGGAGAATAAAAGAGAGCTCCACAGTTGTATTTCATTTAGGTGGTGATCTATTGACTTGAAGGAAGAAAAAAGTCTCGGTTCCCCTTTTACTAGAATGGTTCGAGTGACATTTGTTGGTTTTTTTCAAAAAAAAAAAAGATATTTGTTGGTTTGGATCTCCACTTGATTTTACCATCTAAGATTATATATTGAGACCAAAAAAACATTTTTCAAATATATAATTCTCATAGGTGAAAGACCTGTCCAAACTCTTTTCATTTATCTTTCAAGTTTTACGTATCATCAGTTTTTGATGGTGTTTGGTTAGCGGCATTATTCAAAAGATAGTTTTACAAATGTACTACCGTGGATAAAACAATATGATATATTTAAATCTATGTAAATATATGATCAATGAAATTTACAACACCAAGCCATGAAACTTGAATTCATGACCATTACAACTTTACTGCTTAGCTATAATATTTGCTATAGATCACTTATCTTGATGTATACATACTACTTTCTTCTGAGTAAATTATAGTAACACCCATTAGCATTGTATACAACATTGTTCTCTATACATTGACTACTGCACTACAGAAACTAGTATTACTACTTAGGGAGAAAAAGCGACCGGGCCACAATGAAATAAACTAAACTTCTTAGTTGTGCTGATATTGATCATCTCTCCGTTAGTTATAATTACATACCAGCTTGTGTCATACGACATGCTAATCAATTCCTTTTTCGCAGTCCAAATATACTCGTACGTAGCAGTAACCGTTCCGTTGATATACGCTATTAATTAAATCTGTAGTTTTATATTTTCAGAAATACATACAATTGAAATTGGTTTGATTTCTTACATTACAAGGAGGGAGCTAGACTAATGTAGAGAAAAACGTCAGAATGACGTAAGCATGTGGTGTAATAAAAAGACAAAATATAAAGAAAAGAAGATGAACACATGAAAATTGTACAATGAACATTTGAGAAAGCAAAGAGAAGGTGAGAGAAAGAGACTGTCGCGGAGACAAACCCACACGGCCTCTCTCATGGCCTTCCATCATCCCATCATCGACTCCTTCTATTTCATATCTTCTCCTCTCTATTTTCGCATGGCGCTTCAGTGTTACTGATATTTAGAAGTTTAGACGAGTTCATCATGAACTAGGTATTCCGGAGGTGACATTAGAAGATCCTAACATCTAAAGAAATGAGGTGAATCTTTTTTATGTAATTATCATTGATCATTGAGAACAGTAGGTGATACTCAAAGATTTAGAATTCAATCTAGCGGAATATACCGAAAGTATGGGTTGCATGAAACTAGATATGAAATTTTTGCCTTGGATAATTTTGTTCAAGTGGTCTTGTAATAAAAGATTTATCCATATTGTAGGATTGTTTTAATAAAATTTAATTTTTAAAAACCCAGTTGAATTTTATTAGTCTTCCATGGAAATGAAATCAGGTCTCGACAAATTCAATTACTATAATTAGAGTAAGAAACACTTGACGTACTCAATGATGACAAGAGTAACGTGTAACATACACAACTATTATGCAGTAATTGTATCTATTTAAAAACAATCTTACTACTAAATCATGCATATATATATATATATATATTAGGTGTTTTGTCTGCGTATATGGACATAATAATTTTAAATAAATATTAATACATATATTATTGAAAAAAAAATATCATGATAAGTTATTTTTAACAACTATCTCTTTTTTTGTTAAAAGGTTTTCACTAATAAGAAATCAAGCAAGCACCATTGTTTAGACATCAGAAATACAGGAAAGGATCAGTAAACTGATAAACAAGCCACATATAAACTATCTTTATTAATTATACAATGTAAAAATTAAATAAGAAGTACAAACTATAATAAGAGATACATTGAGTTACATAAATAATATACAAGAATAACTCGTAGAAAGTAACATTTGAAGATGTTTTTGTGCAGGAAGCTTCTTTTGATATCCAAGCTTCATACAAAGTATCAAGTTTGTCGATTGTTTTCTGCACATTCACGTTCGATCTTGTATGATTTATATATTTGGCTATCATTCATAAGATGGATCCCAAACCTTATATCGTAACAAAAACATTGTAAACACCATTTTTTTGTTGTATAACATTGATCAACTCAAATTTTAGATCTAACCATATTTTTTTGATAAAGAATCCAATATACTAATTTTTTCAAACAAAATATAAAATGAAATTGTCAATTTTCAACAATTATACTATCGCCATACAACAAAAGAAGTATATTTTCAGCCTGAAACCATCGTTTTATGCTCATATTCATTTGCGGTTGCATCACCATAACCAATCTACAATTTTGATTTTGAAAAACCCAATATATACTGATTTTTCCAACAGAAACCAAACCTGGGATTTTCCATCATCTACAATCTCCCCGACTGTAACAGACCATGGTGGCTCCTCTTGCACTGATTCATTACTCCATGAATATAATATGCCCAAATCCCAAATTCATTGATCATAACACTATATAATTCTTTGGGATTGAAATTGGACATCGTAAAGGATCGAAGTGCCCTTCACGGAGATTACGGGTTCAACTTGAGTGAAATCAAAACATTGAAATACTCCTAAAAAGAACCATAGATGAAACATCTCCATAAATAGAGAAAATTGTACAGATAGATTTGCCACTATAATGATAATTTTCAGTGAGAAGTTGATCGCAACTACCTCTTTCATCAAAAGGAATAGTTGAGAGTGGAATAGAGACCTTTTCACCATCACAAATGAAATGGAAATACATAGCCACTGGTGTTGCCCCAAATGAAATTAAAGTACATAGCCGCCGGCAACCCAATTTCTATTGTCTTTTTGATCGTAAAGTATAGAGCGGTTTTTTAATTTCCCCCGAGTGAGGTTTCTCTCTCATGATTAGTTATTATTTGTGTTTTCAAAAACTTTAGTCAAATATCAAATTATTTATATATGATAAAGTTATTCATCAAAATTTATATATTTGATATTGGGCTAAATATATTGAAAAAACCTGAAACCCCAAAGGAACCATCTGATATAAATGAGTTCACACTTAAAAGATAAGAATAAAAAAAAGACGAATTATTTCGCTGCACTGGGAGTACACCGAGGCCAGAGGATTTGATCGGCGAATTTTAAGGGTGGAGAGAGTTTCAAGAGAGTATGTGTTCCCATCCTTAATCGGCTCATCGGCCATGATTTTTATTTAAATAAAGCTAACATTATTAGAAAATAAGTATACAGCTCATGCATGTTTTCATAATACTCGATAATTTCATAAAGATATAAATTAATTAGTAAGAGAAAAATAAATGGTTCTATACAGTCCAAAACGAACATCATCTATCATTACTCCATGAGGAAACAATATAATTGATGATTAGATATCGGCCATCATCATCTTCTGGTTTGTAAAATATTTGCGTACACACACGCACTCTTATGCTCTCAAACATTCTTGTCGCCTCGGTTTGACGTTTATCTCAAAACTCTTCTTTTGAAGTCCACCTCTGAGTGATTTAATTGTTTACACGTTCTGTGTTTAGCTTTAGTATTTTTTTCCTTTTGACTTTAGGTGTGATTGGTTGGGTTGTAGGAGGTGGTTTTAGCTTTAAGTTTTACCTACAACCCATGTTCGGAAATTCGCTAGGCGCTACGCGTGCGGTGCACCCGGATCTAGCGAGTTATGAAAAAATCGGAGATTAATCGGGGATTATTCGGAAGATTAATTTTAGGTGTTTTTAGTATATATTTAATTATATGTATAATTTTACCAAGGGTAAACCGTGGTCTAGTGGTTCTATTGTGTCTTGTGCTTTGAGGCATCATGGGTTCGACCCGAGATGAGCTCTCTTTTGCTGTTTTTTCGCTTTTTCATTAATAAAAATAAATTACCAAAAAGTCCTTGTCTTCTTCTTCTCCTCTATCGAATTAAAAACCCTAATTTCTGCATTCTACCTCCGTTCTACCACGATTCTTAATCATTTGCAGTGATTCTTAAAACGATTCTTACTGATTTTCAACGATAGACATGATTCCAAGCATGCAATTTAGAAAAAACGAGTTTTTTTTAAAGATTCCGCGTTTTTGAGCGAATTGGGGCAAATCGCCGCGGCTCTTCACTGAGTAGCGTGTAACCGGCGATTAAAGGGGCTCGGCGGCCGCGTTTTTGAACATGGCCTACAACCTTTAAAATCACTAATCATGTTTTATATTGGTTTTTAAAGCTACATCAAAAATGTAGAGAAAATGACTATAACTATCTTATTTTTTAAAACTCCATTTTTTTTTTGCTGTAGGAAATATATTGCTGTATCAATAAATTTTAAATCTACATCACTTAAAGCTAAATCAAAAAATTCTACAGCCTAAATCCTACAGTAAGTTCTCTACATTTACAACCAAACCAATCACCCCCTTTGATTTCGACTTTAGTTGTAGGTATATATTTGGCAGGAGTGTTTCTAATTTCTATATAAGTATTATAGAAATTATAAATCAAATGCATAGTGCTCTTGGATGTTACCGAACAAAATACTAATAATATGATGCATGGTGCAAGTGACTTGTCTTAAATATCTACAACTATTTTTACATATACATAGAGTTAACTGCATTATATATATGAGCGTATAGATCAAAAGGTCTTACAATAGTTATTAAATGTTTTTTTGTCAAATTGAAATGAGACTAATAAAACTGTACAACTTGGAGGTAGAAATTTGATTGACACGAAGAAGCAAAGTCGTACCACCATTCATATTGTCGTCGTCAAAGGTTATATGCTTAGGTTAATCATTAAATCAAAGAAAAACTAACATCTTTGCTTTCACCAATTTCAGTTTCTCCGCTCACCACGAATTCGCAATTGTACATATATACTATTCTATATAGCCACATATATATGCACATACATAACAGCCATTAGCCATACATCGACTTCTTTTCGAACTAGGAGTTATAAAACCAAAAAATCATTAGATAGGTATATAAAATTGTTCAACTAACTACTTTTGCCCAAAAATGTGAAAAGTGATTTTGAATCAATAAATACATTTTTATGATCATTTTCTTATAACATTGTGCTGATAAGATCTTGGCTTTAAAGTTTTGTGTAAGATTACTAAACGTCTACGATATTTATTCTTTAGAACGGATTACAAAGCTTACTGACACTCAAATATAGATATAAAATAATTTATAATTTATTATCGCTGACTTTTAAGTTGCACATAAGAAGCGATTTGAAGATTATAATGTCCATTCATCTTTATACATGAAATTAATCCATAGGAACCCCAGGTCCCCAAAACATGTGGATGTCTTGTATATTCATCGATTAACAAAAACATTTTATACAGGTACTAAATCAAATGTTGACGAGAAATGTAGCCATAGGATGATTGTACTCTTAATTAATCAATTGTAACTTTATGTTAATATCATTATTTTTTGTTTGTCATCAAACTCATCGCTATCAAAAAAATTCGTAGTAAGTGCATGTACGAGGGAGTAGTTCAGTATGCTGATTCTTTTTCTTCAGTATGCTGATTCGTATATAGTATATGTTAAAAATATGTATTTATACAATAATTATATATGTATATACTATACAGTAAATTAGTAATATAAGCCGCCCATAAGCACTAGCTAGACGAAAGAAGAAGAAAACAAAATGAGAGCTGACCGAAATAGAAACAGCTAGGACTTCCACTTGGGCAGATCAAATGGAATTGTTGTCTATCTTAATATGTCTTATAAAGGTCATAATATGACAAAACCCCTTTTGTTATAGTATAATACTATTAATTTCTTAATTCTTCCAACAACCTCAGGATATTAAAGATATTAGTTAATTAATCATAATTTCGCACACCAAATTCATCGATTGCTTCATTATTATTATTGTTTTTTTCAATCATATCTCTGCCGTACTTGCTTATTCTAGTTCTTCCAACGCAAATGTGATGATTAATTGATTATCATGTTATAAATACATTTAATGTATAGGAATTAAATAATATGTAAAAGTTATATTTAGGTCAGCTAGTGTTAGTGACTTAGTGTTCATATATATCTTGATTGATGACTTCTACCTTTGGATAATTCAGTGTCAGTTCTGATATGTTTGTAGAAATTAAAAAGGCGTTTCCTCCTATTTTCTTTCTTTCTTATAACTGTGGTGTGATCTCAATTTTTTTTTTTAAATCCACAGAGATCTATAAAATCTGTATTCTTTTATTATGGCCAAAAAAAATCGAATTCATGACAATACTTACAGTTGTAAACCTTTTTCTACTAGACTAAGACCACTTAATATTTATTTTTACCATGACGATACTCTAGTTTCCTTCCATTTATAAATAACCATTTTTATTCTTTCCTTTTTAAATTTGATATTTCAGAAACAAATTTAATAATCTACAAGAAAACCAACCCCAACTCATTTCTCTATTTTTGTTTATATAAAAATCTATTTTTGTCTTCCATTATTGGAGCCGAAGCTCCCTCGAATAATTACCACTGGGCCAATGCAAGTTGGTTGACATAACATTCACTTATTTGATTTTATTTAGCTAACTGGAGAATTTATCAACTTATTAAAATATAAGAAAATAATTCTTCTTCTTAAAAACATATATCAACATGTTATTTTGGTAACAAAATTAAGGAGAAGTTATATGTTGAAACAAATCAAACAAATTTATAGTGACAAGTATCGTAGCACTCATGTTAGTTTAGCTCAGCTATCGATTCATTAGAAATAGCACTTATGATAATGAAAAGTTTTAGTTGACCTGATAATTAATTGTATTGAGCTTTTGTAAAAAAAAAGAAGTTAGGGTAAAAACGTGTCGTGTCAATGGACTGGAAAATTGGGATGTGATCATCTTTTGCATGTTTGAATTTTATTGTTATTTGTGTGCTTAACCTAAATGATATTGCTGCTTAACAATTTATTTGTTCTAGAAATAGAAAATAATGGCAAAAGGAGTAATATATATATCAAAACATATCTAACCACACATATTGTATATTTACAAATATATCTTTAGAAAAACCAGAAAAAACTATACATTATTCAGATAGATGTTTAATGTAGTTTTTTATTTTTATATTGTGTATTTGCTTATTATTTACCTTTTCTTATATTGTATATTATTTTTTCTAAATTTATTTTTATATCATATGGTAATGTTACGATATATATTTAATGTAATATTTCTATTTCGTATATTGTATATTTACTTATTGTTTATTTCACTATACAATTTTCAGATAGATGTTTAATGTATTTTTCTATTTATTATATTGTATATACTTATTATTTATTTATGATATATGCTTAATGTAATATTTTTATTTCTTATGTTCTATATTACTAATTATTTATTTTGCCATACATTTTTTCAGATAAATGTTTAGTTTAATTTTTCCATTTCTGATATTGTATATTTACTTATTGTTTATTTTTTCTACTTATCTATCAAATGATGGTATTTCTATTTTATTTCTTATATTTTATATTTACTTATAATATTTTTCCTTATATTATATATTTATTTATTTTAATATTACGATAAATATTTAATATAATATTTATATTTTTATATTGTATATCTACTTATTACTTATTTTACTTTACATTTTTAGATAGATGTTTCATTTAGTTTTTTCATTTCTCAATTGTATTTTACTTATTTTTTATTTTATATTGTATATTTTTTACTATAATTGTTTTTGCTTTTATATCAAATGATAATTATGATAGATGTTTAATATAATATTTTTATTTGTAATATATTATATTTCTTATATTATACTTACTTATCATTTTATTTTTTTTATTGTGTATTTTTTTATTAATAATGCTAATGTGGCTATTTCTGGGAATAGGTTTTTTATTGCTTAGAAGAACACTCCATAGAGCCTCAAATAATCTCTTTTATTAGTATATATATTTTTGAAGCATCCATCATACAATATTAATTATTATTTTATTGGATAAGTATTTCATCGTATTAAAAAAAAATTAAAAAGTTATTTTAATATATTCTTGGATGGATTTTTAACTTTATAAAAATATATATCTAATAAGATATTATTTTTTATTATTTATGAAATAGTTGAAAATTTTAAATAAAGATAATCTAACATCTAGGCTAACGTTTGTAGCACTAGATCATTAGTTGATCATATATTTTTTTTAAGTTGCAGAAAGATATTACGTTGTTTTTGATGCTCTTTTTTTTTGCTAAACTGATACATAATAGTCTATATTATTATTATCAGAAGTACGTGGATGATCGCCTATATTTACCTATTTGGACAAATGGTAAGAGCATATGACATACTCCAGTAAATTAAGTTGTTGTAACCGCATGGTAGCAATACCTCATTTTTGCATCATATATATATTAAAGAAGAATATTTAATTGACAAAAAAAACCATTTCTTACTCCAGTAAAGAAAAAGGAATAAAGGACTAATGATAACAATTCGAAGAGAGCAAATAATGGAGAGCCTTTTTGGTTCAGCTTTTTCGATCTGCCATGATTGATTATATTCTTGAGAATTAGCTTACTTATTCTCAATTGAATAATCTTAAAGAGAAAGTAACGCTATTTCTCTAACATTAATTATTGAAGTTTGTGCAAAAGATTATCACATAATGATTAACCTCTAAAATTACAAAAGTGTATATAGTTTGCCTATGCTTAGAGAGAGAGATATTTAGCTTTTTGTATCAAAAGGTTCTATATGTAGCTTTTTTTTTAACATTAAACTTCGAATGTTTGCAACAGGATAAACTATGTTGTCAGTGAGACCAATACAAGCCAAATGATATTGTCGGTACGAAATGAATGGTGCAACTGTTGAGACATTTTTGTTTGTAATCATATGAACTGTTCAAATGAATCAATTTAGTCCAAAAAAAAAGAGAATCATTTCAGTTAAAATATATGAATTGTGCAAATGAATCAACTTTACAATACAAAAATCTTCGATACTAAAAATGTATTTTAATATAATTAGGTTCTGATAGGCAGAGATGAATATAATTTCAATTTTCTTCAAACCCACAAACGTCTTTGTGTAACTAAGAAACAACCATTGTTTAAATTTAATTTCAGCTTCTAGGAATCTGCAAAAAAATAATACAAAATTGGTAGTGTAAAACTTTGTTCAAAACCTCAACATGGAAGTCTCTATGTCAGACGGTGGGTCTTCGCGATGTTTGTAAAGATTAAAGAACACCAACACATTAGATCTTTCTGAATTTTCTCAATACATAATAGACATGGGTCTTTGGGTGTTTGATTTGATTCGTTTCTTTCAGTTTTCAGTATTTTAGATATAAGAAAAAGTATGAACAGTTCGGACATATATGAAATTTATATTGGTCTTGGTTCAGTCATTTCTGGTTTTTGGTTAACAATACTAATCCGTTCAAAAAAGTGGTGAGTTATATCATGATGATGATCAGACTCAGAATCCTGATGGTATATTCAGCTAAAGCCTAGCATATATGAAAACGCAAATGTTCAACAACTACCATATCATTGGGCTGTTTCTCGTCTTCTTTCTAAAGTAAACAAAAGGCGAGACGAAAAACAGAGTCTTGAGACACTCTCCGTTGAGTAAAGTTACACTCTTTTAACACTTCAGTTGTCAATATACAAAACATCGTCTTTAGATAAATTCATTTTCCCATTCTTCCTCCTCCCTCCTCTCCTTTGACCTCCATCAGATTCTCCTCCTCTCTGTTAAAACACACCTAAATGCATAAGAGGAAAGAACTGAAAACAAAAAAGAAGATGAAAGAAAGAAAGAAAGAAGACAAACCTTCCTCAAGACAAAAGAGAGGTATAGATACGCAGCGTCCCATTCATCAGCTGATAACGTGCCTGAAATATAAAACGGTCCCAACCAAATAGTTATTTATGTTTCTATCGCAAATTTGTTTAGGATCAAAAACACTAAGACTTACTCTGGTCTTGGTTACCATCACCCAAAGCACCAAGCCTTCTCATGAGTTCTACAAACTCTGGTTTCTTCATATACTCATGGACAAACTCGTGTGAGTTCTTCACAAACACCAACTCTAGATCATACTGTTGTTCATGGGACAAATGTCAACCTGAATGATACATATATATAAACCCTTGAACATGGAGAGGAGTAAACTACTTTACCTCTTCTGCTAAAGACTTGAAGACGTTAAAAGGCACAATCCATTCAGGGCAATCAACAGCATCCTATCATAAATAACATCACTAAATGTTATTCTAGAACGTTTCAGTTTCTGAGGTAAAGTACTAAGTGAGTTTACTCAAGAAAATTGAAGTACCTCAAGATGAAAGACGTATTCAATACCAAAGGGGTTGCTTGATTTGAACTTCTGAAGCATAAAAGAGAATCATCATTAGAATCAAAAAGATAAATATAAGGAATTTGTACTTAAAGTAACAAAAGAAGTAAACACCTTTTGAGAAAACTCTTCACCAAAACGAATCCAGTATACACTATTACCAATCTCCAAACCTTCAGCTGTGTATGCAATATAGACAAAGAACCATATTAACTGAAGTGTGTATAAGATCAGTGTGAAGCCGTGAAGCTGAACTCAATGTTTATAAGTCAGATATTAAAAGAAAAAAAAAAAGGAACCTTGTCGGAGTTTTTTGATAATAACATTGGCATCAGGCATTGTTCCGATAAAGACGCCTCCAGGACGAAGAAGAGCTGAGACATTAGCCAAAGCTCGTCGTGCACGTGCCTCCGTAGTCCATGAGTAATGCATAGCAAACTACAAATGATTTAAACAATACTTTAGTATCTTTAACCACACCATTCCACCAAAGCGCTACTCGGCATAAAGCAAACTTCAACATATCTCTATCAGTCTGTAATACCTAATTTGGAACAACCTAGTGGTAACCGAACATGCTGTATCTTGAGGGGAAACATTTAAAAAAACCTGGCAACTGCAGATATCAAAAGGAGCATCCTCTTCAAGAATCTTGTCAAGTTGTACCTGAGATTGACAACAAAATGAAACTTTTGAGTTGGCTGTTACATTTTGCATCTGATAGTATCATGACAAGAACTTGTGTGTTTAAAAACTAGTCTAGGAGCTTACTTCAAAACAGTCCCCACATAATAAGCGGGATGGAAAGCTGAACTTCTTACGACGTTGGTGATGGTCTGCGTCACCGTTATAACGCGTTCGACAATCTTCAATCTGTCACACATAAAAGCATTACATTACACCACATATATAGAAGAAGACGCAAGAAAAAAAGATAGGATAACAGAGAAACACATACCGACCCTTCAGCTATATCGATTCCAACATAGTAACCGATCCTTGCCTTATCCCACTTGATCAAATCACCACCCTGGTAGTAGACACAAACGCAAATACATTAGACACACAGTAGTGAGAAACAAGAAACAATTAAGAATGTTTGTAAGACAAAAGAAGGAACCTTCCCACAGGCAAGGTCTAGAACAGCATCGTCAGGACGAGCATAAAGCTGGATCAACACACTTTTAATCTGTTTTTTTTTTGCAAAGAATAAGAAGGAATAATCAATATCTCATTGAAACAACGAGAACAAGTGTAAGAGACAAGTTAAAAAGAGAAGAGCAGACCCAGTTGTTGAGTTTCTTGAGATGAATGATGGGACTAGCTTCTCTCTCTTCCAAAGTTTGGTTTGTTCTTCGACTGTAATGATCAGCTACTTTCCTCGCAAACTTCTTTGTGCTCTCCTCTTCATCATACTCTGTATCACCACCTCCTGAAAATGTCCTCAACCCCCAAAACCATAAAAAAAAAGTATCTCACTTTAAGCTTGATTGATACACCAAAACTATAAAGGACAGTACTTTTTGCCCACCCGGCAAAGAAAGAAACAACTTTCAGAGATATCGATTCGAACCAAGATATGATGAAAGACGTTTCTTTTATATGGAATTGACAAAAAAAAAAAAAGAAGGAAGAGGGACCTTGAGGGTTGGATTTGAATCTGGAGGAAGGAGGAGGAGTAGAGCTGGACGGAGATTGTGCGAATCCTCGTTTCATTACAAAGCAAAGCTAAGCCCGTTCGAATGTCTAATTAGTTGATGGTTTGATGCTTCTCCAATTATATAACCAAACCCGACAAAGAAGACGAGAGAGACAGTGAGAGAGAGAGAGGAGATGGTTCGATTCAATTGACTTTTGTTTCTTCGACAAGCAAAATTGGTTTACAAAGTCTCTTGTTTTTGGTCGGTTGATAAGATCTCAGAAAACTCAATCCTGTTTTCTTGCGGCTGCGTCCTTGTTTCGTTGAGCTCTTCTCTTCAGACTTTTGTGCATCCGATGGATGGCATAACAGAAAAAAATGGTTACGAGAACCAAAAGATTACGATTCCAGTGAGGATCGAACTCACAATCTCTGGTTTCGTAGACCAGCGCCTTATCCATTGGGCCATGGAACCGGATGACTATATTTAGTAAGAATATGATTTAACATTATATATCGATTGACAAAGGACTATGATTTTCTATCCTTTTCTTTTCTTTTCGAGTAACAGATTAATGTATAAGTTTTCCATTTTATGTAATCCTCCATTCATTTTATTTTGATATATACGTATATATATTCTAATGTGTTCATACATATTAATTTATCTTTTATATTATAATACATCACCAATGAAATATATTCAAAGGTTGTCAAATACACATCTGTATATCCTTATAATTGCTCTTGACAAAATAACTTTTTTTTTTTTTGTAACACAAGACAAAAATACTCATTAACTAACTCAAGGGTACTCTGGTCAATCTATTACATAATGCGCATCCTCGCAGTCTTTATCATCAACCGTCGATCCTAATTCTGATCCAACGGTATCTAACATCGATCCGCGCGATAGTTTTCTATTGGACAAAAAATCACTCAACCGTCTTTACTCTTTACGCAGTAGTATATATATATACATCCACGAGACTCCTCGTGTCCACTGTGTAATTTCGTACGCTTCCCCTCTCTACTCATTTTAAAAAAAAAAATTAATTACTTCGATCGTGTCTCTCTAGAAATGGCAGGCCGTGGAAAAACTCTCGGATCCGGAGTTGCCAAGAAGGCCACGTCGAGGAGCAGCAAAGCCGGTCTCCAGTTCCCCGTCGGTCGTATCGCCAGATTCTTGAAGAACGGCAAATACGCCGAGCGTGTCGGTGCCGGAGCTCCGGTCTACTTAGCCGCCGTTCTCGAATACCTCGCCGCAGAGGTAATTAAATTAATAATTACTCAATTTCTTTATATCTTGGTGGGGATCGATTTCGTAAACCCTAATTTCGAAATTGGGATCTGTGTGTAGGTTCTTGAATTGGCGGGAAACGCAGCGAGGGACAACAAGAAGACGAGGATCGTGCCGCGACACATTCAGTTGGCGGTGAGGAACGATGAGGAGCTGAGCAAGTTGCTTGGGGATGTGACGATTGCGAACGGAGGTGTGATGCCCAACATTCATAATCTTCTTCTTCCTAAGAAGGCTGGTGGTGCTTCCAAACCTTCTGGTGATGACGATGAGTAGAATCTCTAGTTATGTTGTTGTTGTTTGAAGATGGTTCAATGTGTAGCGTTTAGATTTAGATTAGGTCTTTGTTTTTTGTTTTCTCCCTCTTTTGTTACATTAGAGACTACGTTGTAGAATCCTTTTCGTTATGAATGAAAATCATGTTTGTTATGTTTTGATTCCTTATTTAAATGTGCCCACATACGAATTTAAACTCTTAACCAATAAACCTAAATTTGGGAGCCTTTAACTTTTGTTTACTTGATCTGACTAGAGATTAAAGTTGCCAGCTTTGTGAAATTCTGATTAAGAAACCACAATTTAATCTCGCTCTGTATCTTATGATCTTGGTTACAACAACGGTTGTAGTGTTTTCACTGGTATTAAGTTCTTTATCTTAAGACTTTGCTTAGTATCTGCTGAGGGTCATATTGCCAAATTTGTGAAATTAAGATCAAGAATCATAGTAACAGCTACAATTTTTCTTGCTCTGTAACTTCTCTTCTTGGTTCCCCCCCCCCCCCCTCCTTTACCTTGAGTTTTTGATCGGTTCTTTTTCCTCTATGTTGATGTGATCTGTGTTCACAACAATAATAGTTTCCTAGGTGATTGAAGGGGTCATCTGTGTCTTGAAACTAGTCTTAGTCGACATATTCTTTCTCTGACAGGGCTTTTTATTGTTGCCATACAACAGCAAAAAGGACAGAACTAACTGGCTTGTCTTAAAGATTGATTGATCGTGAACTTGTACTAAGTTTCTCTGAATTCAACAAAAAAAGGATATAGTTTGGTAATCTGCAAGATCAAATCTGAGTCCTGCTCTGGTTCTAGATGAAAGCATGCATTAAGACACTGAGGCGTGATAGGCTAAATGAGAACTATACAATCACATCTCAGATTGTGCATTTATCATGGAAATAGAAGCCAAGGAGCATTGAGCAACTTATAATAGTATACAATGCTCAAAGGTTCATCATTGTTTCTTGTCACTCTCTCAAGCTCAACGTTCTTGGATGGTTAATTAATCACATTCAATGAGCTAGTTTTCTTTTAACAGAAAACATTGACCCCGTTATAAGCATCTCTCTTAATTCCAGGGAAAGTGAAAACAGAACAAGAACACACTACAAAATTCTCTCACTAATAAAACTACTTCTTCCCAGTGATATTAGAAACCAAATCCTTAAGAAACTTAGCCGATTTGGTGATGGGCGAGTTCATAGCCATCAAGTTATACAGCACAAGCTCAACTTCCTCCATAGACGGCCTAGCTTTGAACTGAGACACCACTTTCAAAGCCCCATCCCCTTCTTCTTCCTCAACGAGAACATTCCATCTCTCCCCACTCACAACACCGTCCCTCACACACTTAAAGATCACTCCTTTCCTCTTGCTCAAGATCCCCCTCACTTCCAAACCCGTGAACGCGTAGATCACGTCGAAGGAACCGACGAAGTCGTCGTCTCCGAAGCTCTTCTCTTCCTCGAACAACCACCTCGGGTTGATCATCACCACAGGCTTCGTGGCGAAACCTTCCGTGGATAGCCTCACGTCTTCGAGCTGCGATCTCTCGGGCGCCATGAAAACCGCCACGTCAGCAGATTTTAGAGCCTTTTTGAGTGGTTCCGAAACGGGAGACATGGCGATGTGGTTGGTCGTGCTGTCGGAACGGAAGGCTTTGACTGCTGGTTCGATGAAAGAAGGGTCTGGCCAGAGGAAGAGGAGCTTGACGACGACGTTGGAGCCTCTTCTCGAGATGGGCATGTCGCTGAAGATGGAAAACGCGAGCTGAGTGAGAGAGGAAGGCGAGCCGTCGTCGTCGTCGAGGATCGGGATCTCGAGGCGGAACCGAGGCTGTTTGAGTTTCTTGAGCTTCGGGGAAGCGAGCTTGGGGTTGTTGAGGGGTTTGACGAGACAAGAAGAGAGACAAGTCTTGGCTTGGAGGATGGCTTCTTCTTTGGAGGTGGGAGGAGAAGAAGGAGAAGGAAGGGAGGAGCAGAGAGGAGCCAAGAAACGAGTTCTGGTGGTGGATTCTTTGCTGAGACGTCGTGAATGGCGTGAGGTTGAATTAGGGAAATGAAGATGTGAGATTCTGGGTTTGGGATGGTTTGATGAAGGAGGTGAGGGGTTTGGAGATTTGAAGGTCTGTGAATGGAACTTGAAGAGAGCAGAAGAAGAAGCCATGGCTGCTGATGAGAGAGGACGAACAAGAAGGAAGGAAGGAAGAGGATAAGGTCGTTCAAATAAGAATTTCGCATGTTATCCTCACACGTGTGGGTTTAGAAAACGTATTCAGTAAATTAATGTTGATATTAATTGATAAAAAACTATAATAAAAAAATATACTAATAATTATGATTCTAAATCAGGTCAGTATATAATATAAATAATTAAATAAATAATCAAATTTAAAGAATTTATGTAAATATGGGTTCAAATAAAATCATAAATTAATATTTTATAAAATTATATCTAAACTATTTACATTGTAAGATATAAAAATACATTAAAATCAGTTAATTTTAAATTTAGAATATTCTAATATTGTGGAAGTAAATGTTTTTTATTTAAATATAAATCAAAATAACTTTTCTTGCTCGACAAAAAGCTACATAAACTCTACATTAATAATTGCATAAACTGATAAAATATTTTAATTTTAACATTATTGATTTATTGTGTATATATTCACAGGAGAAAAACAATCTGAGACATGTTCACTAAAAAAACATATAATGAAAATCTTAAAATTAGGATGTATAAGTATACAAAATTAAGTAGATGAAGCCATGGACTGCTTTTTCTAAGATGAACACAAGTAAATAAAAGAGAGGAAGTGCTCCCTCTTTTGTGAAAATTTAAATAAATTAATTCTTCATCATCTATTTGCTCATATAGAAGACACGGGAAACAATCTTCTCTGTTAAAAAAAGAAGTTCCATATTTTTTTTTTGAAAAAGAAAAAGAAGTTCCATATTTATTTACCATAAAATCATAATAGTTACATTTCATTAATTATATAATATGACATAATAATTAATAAAAATATTAATAATAAATGATTTTTAGCTATAAATTTTAATTTTATTTTTAATTATAACAAAATCTATTGAGAAAATTTTAACAAAATCTTACTCAATTTTTAAAATATTTTTTATCAAATAAATATTATTTAATTTCGTAATTAGTAATAGAATAATAGTTAATATTAATTAATTTTTATTATAAAACAAAATTTCTATGCTATTTTGATAAATTTATAATTATAGTCTGTATTATATTATAATAGAAGTATTATGTAAATTAAATATGACAAGACTGTATTAAATTGGTAAATTAACCTATTAAATTTTCTAAAATATTTTCATTTAAATAAATTATCATTTACCATTAAACGAGTAAAATTTGTTAACTATGTAATATTTTTATACAAAAATAAAGTTCTTAACATATGCTAAAATTTTATTTCTACAGCTATATATTTTTCAAAAATAATATGCTGAAGAAGATTCTTAATTTTATTATTTTAAAATATATATTAATAGTATCAAACTCGAAAATATAATAACAATTAATAAAAATGTAAAATACATAAAACAAATCGCTATATATTACTAAAGTAATAAGAAACCTAAACAATAAAATTTAATAGTTATACAATACATAATACTAAAATATAAATCATATATTCAAAAAAAATGATAATATCAAAGTTTATAAAATGAAAAAACTCTAGTTTGTTTTTTTTTCAAACAAGATGCACATGGACTAATAACTAATCTGTTACTTAGATTTAAACAGAGCTTGGTACATAAGGGCATCTTTATCAGTAGGACCTTTAAAAGTCCTTAGGTAAATTTTTTCTTTTTTTTTTAAATTTTGTTTTTTCAAAAAAATAAATAAATTAAAATAGACCAATTGCACCGCGAACAGGGTTAAGGACAACACTAGGACGTTTCTTATCTAGGGACAAATTGGTTCAGTAATCTAGAAAAGTTGGTGGGTCCCACACCAAAAACACAAGGACCACTTTAAGGACTTGGCGATGTTCATGCTCTAACAGCCCACATGTTTGTAAGGTCGTACGTATTTACTATATACTCTGGGATACATTTTTCTGAAAGGACCACTCTCCCCGCAAATGTGGTATGCATTGTCATATCTATCAAAAACCACAATGACCTTCCTCTCCTCGTCAATAAAAAAATGGCGAGAGTTAATGTGTTGCATCGTTTCAACTTTAAAGAATTTGCTCCAGGACACTTCGTAGGGTTCAATCTTATTTGTAACCCAAATATCATCAACCCCAGAAGCATTATACCATGGGGCAAATAACACTGCAAGCCTCTCCTCTTTAACCGAAGATAGACAAACAGTATGAAAGGAGTGAGAGCATGGAGGTAGAGGCAGATGTGGTCCAAATCTCTCTCTTGTAAAATCAAAACAGTGTAAGAAACCATCTTTTGATTCATAATCTGTAGCATACCAATAAGTGTTTCCCGTCAGAGACACGCCAGGTTCATTATACTTTATTGTATTTCTGTTAAAAGAGGCATCATAAGTCCTCCATGAATCAGACCTCAAATAGTAGATTTCCATCCGGGGGTTATCATTGCTGAACCTCAAGATTTTGTGGCTACCACAAGATCTATCATAGCCGAAAGCAAACTTTTCATTCAAACAGTGTGGTGGGCATTCGATCCATCTTCTTTTCCCCCAATAAGGGTTCCAAACCAAAAGCCTATTTTTGTTGTTTCTCCATACACAGAGCAATAAACCTTTGGAGAAAAAGGCTTGAGATATAAAGACTATTTCCTCTGAATGTTCTCGTTCAATACTTATTCCTTTACGGTTTATGGATAAATCAAAGTCTTTGTTGCAAGTTTCATAGAGACTGACGCTAGTCAAATAATCCTTGGAACCCCCCGCAGTGATTATAAGGTACTCCTTTTCTCTTGCTGCAGCTGCTGCTCTGTCAATGTGCTTATTGGCAAATCTCTCATCTTTGGATAAAGCGTTCCAGTTTTTGCAAGTAGACCGCACTTTTCCGATAGATTTCACCGGAACCCTGCAGAGTATCTCCTCCACCAAATCTTGTGGAAGATCGTTAATTGTCATCTTCATGTTTTCTTTCAACTTTCAAACCTTTGTGGAAACGAATAAGTCCAATCCACCTATAAAAGACGCAGTTCTTTTTTCCTTTGTGGTTGTGTGTGTTTTCTTCGAGTTGCTGACGATAGTTTGTTATAGAAGTAACAGAAACCCTAAGACTCAGTAAAGTATTGAGATGTTGGGCTAGTCTTGTTTAGGCCCCATTAGACGTATTAGAAGCGACCTTAAATTTTTACTTTTTTTTTTTGAAACACAACTTTAAATTTATACTATTTTCAATTTTTAATCAAGATACATAGACGAGTCATTGCGGAAAAATAAACAACTAAATTTTCCGGTCCGCGCAGATGTAATTTTTTAAAAATATGTTGCTATTTGCTTTCATGTTAATTTGTATAACAAATTAAGTAGAGGAACTAACCAAAGTTGTAGCAAAGAGAAAAAAACACAGGGTAAGGAAATCATGGACTGCTGCTGAGATGGAACACAAGTAAACTGCCCCCACGCCCACAGCCACAGCATGGAGTTGCTTCTCAAAAGGAGAGGAAGAGCGCTCCCTCTTCTGTGATTTTAAATAAATTAATTATTCATCATCTATTGCATATATAGATTCTACCGCATATATATAGCAGATGAGATACATCTTGAAGATTTATTATTGTTTGAAAGAAATCGCTAATCTGTTACGTACCTAGATTTGCACGGAGCTTGGAACATAACATCCCACAAGATCGAAAGCTTCTGAGTATTGTCTGAGATCAACTTTTCTGAAATGGCCACTCTCCCCACTAATGACCCATGCATTGTTATGTCTATCAAAAACCACAACGACCTTCTTCTCCTCGTCAATAAAAAAATGGCCAGACTTAACACAATGATCAATGTGTTGCCTCGCTTCAACTCTGAAGAATTTGCTCCAGGACACCTCGTAGGGTTCGATCTTATTCGTTACCCAAATATCAAGCCCAAGACTAGGATACATTGAGGCAAATAACACTGCAAGCTTCTCCTCTTTAACCGAAGATAGAGAAACAGCATAGTAATTAGAGTAAGAGCACGGAGGTAGGGGCAGATGCGGTCCAAATCTCTCTCTTGTAAAATCAAAACAGCTTAAACCATATCTTGATTCAGAATCTCTAGCATACCAATAAGTATTCCCCTTCAAAGACAAGCCAGGCACAATGTACTCTATTATATTCCTGCGCGAAGGTGCGTCAACAGTCCTCCATGAGTCAAAGCTCAAATCATAGATTTCCACGTGCCTGTTGGGTTTGTCACTGCTAAACCTCAAGATCTTGTGCCTACCACAAGATGTATCATAGCCGAAAGCAAACCTTTCATACGAACAATACATAGTTGGGCAATCTATCCATCTTGGTTTTCCCCAATACGGGTTCCAAACCAAGAGCTTGCTTTTGATGTTTCTCCATACACATATCAGTAAACCGCTGGAGACAAGAACTTGACTTCTAACGAGTGTTTCATCTGAAAACTGTAAATGTTCTCGTGGAATACTTATACATGTACGGTTTATGGATACATCGAAGTTTTTGTTGCAAGTTTCATAGAGATTGAACCTAACCAAGTAAACCATGGTATCCCCCGTCGTGATCATCAGAAACTCCTTTTCTCTTGCTGCTGCTGTTGCTGCATTTTCAATGTGCTTATTGGCAAATCTCTCATCTTTAGATATAAGATTCCAGTTTTTGCAAGTAGATCGCACTGCTGGTATAGTTTTCACCGGGACCCTAGAGAGGATCTTCTCCACCAAATCCCTTGGAAGATTGGTCATTCTCATCTTAATTCTGTTTCAAGTTTCAAAGACTCTCTGACTTTTCTTTCTCAAGTGGCTGTCGATAGTTTGTTAAGAAACCCTAAAACTTAAGTATATCAGAATGTTAATGTCTCCGAACTCCAACAAAGATTACTTTTGTTGGGTCAGTATTATTTAGGCCCATTACATGTAACATAGATTTTTATAAGTTTGTTTAACTGAATCTGTAGCTCTCTCTCCGTTTTGTAAAATAGAAGTAAATTAATTTTCGATCACATATTGCAAAGGAGAGATGAGATCTATGTTGCACCGGAACGGATACGGGCACAGATACGGGGACGGGAGCAGGGACGGGAAACGGCTAAACTTAAAATTTATGGATACGGGTACGGCATGGATATGCCTATAAAAATATATATACATATATAATATATATATTCATAAATTTTTAAACCAAATCATAGTCATCATATAAAAATAAAACATCACTATAATATCTTATGTACGTATGATTTGAAAAACCATGAAACAACACACATACGTAATTGACAAACCAAAAAACAGAGTTTGTTATAGTACTTACTGTGTTTCTCTAAGAGATGATGAGAATTGACAATTAAGAAAGAAGATGAAGACAATAAGAGTTTATTTAAGATTAAAATCAAAAAATGGTTTAGAACTTTTTAACCCTAATCGTTTAACTAAATGACGTGTTTCCTTTTTTGTTTTCCAGAAAAATATACTGAGTTTACATAAGAAACGTTTCAAAAACGTTTCCGAAACTTAACTACGCCGTTTCCACAAATCTTTGCCGTCTCCACCGACTCTGAAATGTTTCGGAAACGTTCCCACGCCGTCCCACCACATCTCCGTCCCGGAAACGCCGCTGGTACGTGAGACGGCAGTGAATTGCCGTCCCCGTGCTTCATAGGATGAGATACAACTTCAAATTTATCTATCGGCTAGTATAGTTTTGAAAAACATGTAAAGGGCCTAATCACTAATTCACTTAGATTTGCACAGAGCTCGGAACATAACAGCTCACAAGTTTGCAAGGTCGTGTGTATGGAGATTGTCTGAGATCCACTTTTCTGACACGATCCCAATCTCCCCATCAATGATGGAAGCTGTTTTGTATGCTTTCTCATCAGTCTCGTCTATATCACTAAAAGCCACATCAATCTTCTTCTCCTCGTCAATCAAAGAAGTTGCTACACAACACCACATCATGCTCAATATTATATATTGGTAATCCAAATATCAATCTCAAATGTATGCCACAGGTATAAAAAAGCGCCGCAAGCTTCTCTTCTTTAACCGTAGACAGAGTCATATTACACACAATATAAGAGTTAGGCACATGAAGAGGTAAAGACAGACGCGGTCCAAACAAATTAAAAGCAATTATAATGAGTGTCTTTATATCTCTATCATGTTAGTAAATATTTCTCTTCAGAGGCAAGTTAGGTCTGTGAAACACTTCTATATTCCTCTCAAGATCGAGTGGCATTAGGAGCGCTCTATGAGTTAGAGCTCAAATCGTATATGTCGAAATTACTATTGTAAAACCTCAAGATTTTAGCTTTCCCTTTTTCTGTGTTTGTTTAAGGTTTCGTTTCTTTATGAGAATCGAATGATGATGGAGTCTAATATAAGCAGGTGAAGCAATCTTCACTTCGCAACTCCATTACATGGCTTCAGATGCAAGGCACTTCTGAGTTGGTAATTTCAAGGTTATTTTACATGCTAATGTTAATGAAAAATAAGTGAGAACAGAATAAAACACACGTAAAGTGAATGCTTCAGCAAAACACAACTAAAGTCAGCCCTGGATACCTGCGATGTCATCCTCACACGTGGAATTAGAAAAACATATAAATGAAACAAAAACAGAGTTTTAAGCAAAATTAGTTTGAAGATATTTGAAGAAGCTATGGACTGCTGCTTAGATGGTACAAAAGTAAAGAAAAGAGAGGAAAAGCTCTCTCTTTTAAGATATTTAAATAAATAAATTCTTTATCATATGTTGTGTAGATCGAAGAAATTATATAGAGCTTCGAATTTATTGCTGTTTGAAAGAACATGTAAATGGACTAATCACCAATCTGTTACTTAAATTTGCACAGAGCTTGGAACATAACATCCCACAAGTTGGAAAGCTCCTGATAATGGTCTGAGATTTACTTTTCTGAAATGACCACTCTCCACACTACAGATGTATGATCTGTCAGTTACGCCATATATATCAAAAACCACAGTGATCTTCTTCTCCTCGTCAATAAAAAAGTAGCCAGACCTAAAACCACGATCAATGTCTTGTATCGTTTTTTCAGTTTCAACTTTGAAGAATCTGCTCCACGAAACCACGTAGGGATCTTCAATCTTATTTGTAACCCAAATATCAAACCCAAAAGTACTCCATGGTGAAAATAACACAGCAAGCTTCTCTTCTTTAACCGAAGATAGAAAAACACAATATCTAGAGTAAGAGGACGGAGGCAGAGGTAGACGTGGTCCAAACCTCTCTCTTGTAAAATCAAAACAGTGTAAGAAATAATCTTTGGATTCATTATCGCTAGCACACCAAAAAGTATTTCCCTTCAAAGACAAGCCAGGTTCAGAAGACCCCACATTCTTGTCAAAAGCTACATCAACAGTCCTCCATGAATCAGAGCTCAAATCGTAGATGTCCATCATGTGGTTGTCAGGGTTATCTTTGCTTAACCTCAAAATCTTGTGGCTACCACAAGATTTGTCACACCCAAATGCCAAAATTTCAAACGAACGATATACTGGGCATTCGATCCATCTTATTTTCCCCCAATAAGGGTTCCAAAGCAAAAGCCTACTGATGCTTGTGGTGTTTCTGCATACATATAGCAGTAAACCATTGGAGAGAAAGACTTCAGATATATAGAGTGTTTGATCTGAATGGTCTCGTGCAATACTTATAGCTTTACCGTTTATGGATAAACCAAACTTTTTATTGTGAGTTTCATAGAGCTTGACGCTACTCAAATAATCCATGGAATCCCCAATTATAAGGTACTGCTTTTCTCTTGCTGCTGCTTTGCCAATGTGCTTATTGGCAAATCTCTCATCTTTAGATATAACGTTCCAGTTTTTGCATGTAGATCGCACTGCTCTTATAGATTTCACCGGAACCCTAGCGAGAATCTCCTCCAGCAGATCCCTAGGAAGATTAAATATCATCATAGTCACTGTTTCAAGTTTCAAGCAACGACCAATGAACACAGAGATCAAGTTAGGTCAACCTTCAAACACTCTTTCCTTTTTGGCAACTGATTTCTCGCGAAGATTTATCGTTAGATTATTGAAGATTTAGAAACCCTAAGTTATAAGGATTATGAAGTATATATAGCAAATATTCAACGGTGGAGTGTCTGTTAGGTTACGGGTATTGGGTCATTCTTATTTAGGCCCACTAGATGTATTAGTGATGAAGATCTGATTTTAAGGCCTTTATTTTTATTTTTTGCTACCAATACCAGTACGAATCGATTAAACCGAGTCATAGATATCAAACCAAACGAAGTCAACCAGAACCATCATCCCAAACCAAAAGTGTGAACCATAACAGAACCGGCCTTATGTTTCTTTTATTTATTTAAGCTTTTTGTTTCAGTCAAATAATGAAACTGTGTCTTCTTAACGATATATAAGGAATCAACCTTCTCCATTTTCCTAATTTCACATAATTGCATGGAGATAATGTCTACACCTTCCTTCTTGTATTTTCTCATAAAATATTATTGTTATTTATTAGATTTTAAATTGATTCAAGCCATGACCTAAATCATGCAGTTTAACAACTTACTACAAAAGTTAGGAGATCATAAAAGAACTATAAACAATCGGATCAATCATGATTCGATTGACTTTAGAGGTAGATCAAGAGAACATTTACCCACACATCCACTTCAATTTCCACGGTTTCCTTGTTCGCGACTCGTAAACCAGAGCCGGACTTGGTAATATTCAAAAAAAAAAAAGAAGCAAAGTTTCTGTTTTGGGTTATAAAGTTTGTGTCTTTGAGCTCTCATGTCGACTAGTGTTCAAGGAGAGACAATGGATCTTGATTTAAACCAAGACCCATCTTCTGGTTCCGAGATTTCTCCATGGTCAAACGAGCTCGACACTACTCACTCGCGGATTCAAGAATCAGGCAACGAGAAACACCAACAACACCAGTACATGTTATCCGCAACCAGAGAATCAGTGGAAGAAAAGTAAGTAATGTCTTCACTTATCCTATGTTTTTAATTAGGGTTATTTTACGTGTTAATGTTTCATTTTGGGATGAAAACGAAGCTTCATCCGGATGTGCCCAAAACCGGGGTTAGGCACATTTCAAAGTCATCCTCACACGTGGAATTAGAAAAACATATAAATATAACAAAAACAGTTGAGTAATATAATTAGTTTGAAGAGATTTGAAGAAGCCATGGACTGCTGCTGAGATGGAACACAAGTAAAGAAACGAGAGGAAGTGACTAATTTAAATTAATTATTCATCATCTGTTGCATATATAAAAGGAGATGAAATACAACTTCAAGTTTTACTCTTGTTTGAAAGAACGTGTTAATTGACTAATCACTAACCTGTTAGTTATATTTGCACAGAGGTTGGAATATAACATCCAACAAGTACGGAAGCTCCTGAGTATTGTCCGAGATCCACTTTTCTGACATGACCACTCTCCGCAAAAATGATGTATGATTTGTTAATTTGGCCATACATATCAAAAACCACAGTGAGCTTCTTCTCCTCATCAATAAAAAAATGGCCAGACCTAAAACGATGATCAATGCGTTGCATCGTCTCAGTTCCAACTTTGAAGAATTTGCTCCATGAAACCACGTAGGGATCTTCGATCTTATTTGTGACCCAAATATCAACCCGAAAAGTACTCCGTGGTGAAAATAACAATGCAAGCTTCTCTTCTTTAACTGAAGATAGAAAAACACTATCTCTAGAGGGATAGGACGGAGGCAGAGGCAGAGGTAGAGATGGTCCAAACCTCTCTCTTGTAAAATCAAAACAGTGTAAGAAACGACCTTCTGATTCAAAATAAGTGTTTCCCTTCAAAGACAAGCCAATTTCAATATACTTTATTAAATGTCTGTCAAAAGTGGCATCAAGAGTCCTCCACGAATAAGAGCTCACATCGTAGATGTCCATGTGCTTGTTCGAGTTATTAGTCCTTAACCTCAAGATTTTGTGGCTACCACAAGCTTTGTCATAGCCGAACGCAAACCTTTCATACCAACAATATGGTGGGCGTTCGATCCAGCTTCTTTTTCCCCAATAGGGGTTCCAAACAAAAAGCCTACTTCTGTTGTTTATGGTGGTTCTCCATACGCATAGCAGTAAACCGCTGGAGACAAAGACACGAGATAGATAGAGTGTTTGATCTGAATGTTCTCGTGCAATACTTATAGCTTTGCCGTTTATGGATAAACCAAAGTTTTTGTTGTGAGTTTCACAGAGATTGACATTACTCAAATAATCCCTAGAAGCCCCCGTTATCATAATATACACCGTTTCTCTTGCTGCTGCTGCTGCTTTGTCAATGTGCTTATTGGCAAATCTCTCGTCTTTAGATAAAACGTTCCAGTTTTTGCATGTTGATCGCACTGCTCCAATAGATTTCACCGGAACCCTAGAGAGAATCTCCTCCACCAAATCTCTTGGAAGATTCGTTATTGTCATCGTCATATTGTTTCAAGTTTCAAACCTTTTTTTTTTCTTTGTGTGTGCCTCTCGAGTGGCTGTCGATAATAGCACAGAAACCCTAAAAATTAGCAAAGTACTGTATAATATATGTACTGAGAATATTAGGATGTGTTATTGGTTTACATACTTTTATGGATTTGAAAATACAAATCAAATCAAGTGTTATTGGTTTTGTGATTTTATAATCCATATTCAAATTCATTGTTATTGGTTCTATAATTTTAAAATCTGTATTAAAATCCATTGTTATTGGTTTTATGATTTCAAAATAGATTTTAAAATCAAGTGTTATTCAATAATAATGATTTGTTTAAGGATTTGATTTAAAATTGGATCAGAATGGATTTGTGAGTGATTTTAAGTTAAAAATACAAAGGAGCAAATATTGCATTGAACCTTGTTATTTTGACAAGTTCGTATATGTATTGCATATGTTAATTATAAAAGGCACTAACAAAAGATACGAGACTTTTCAAATTGCAAATTGAACGTCCCATTCGACGTGTAACCACAAGAGCTGGTCAAGATTATATAGAAAATGTGCTGAAAGAAGATCCTCTTCACTTTAGAGAGTTATATCGAATGTATCCAGATATTTTCTTGAAGTTATGCAATCTCATCCGAGAGAAGACAGGGTTAACTGATACAAGATATATTAGCCTTGAAGAAATGGTTGCATCTTTTCTCTTGGTAGTTGGCCAAAATGCAAGGTATTGCTATACACGAGATACTTTTAAAAGATCCAAATTTGCTATAAGTGAGAACTTTCATAAAGTTTTGCAAGCTTTAAACCAAATTTCACCAAGTTTCATGGCTACCGCTGGACCTGGAATACCTCAAAAGATTAGGGAAAATACAAGATTTTATCCTTATTTTAAGGTACTTATATATATATAATTTTTATCTATGTTCTTATCATTATTATTTTGATCATATATTTGTTATATTTTTAGGATTGTGCAGGAGCTATCGATGGTACACATATATTTGCAATGGTACAAAAAAAAGAAGCATTTGCTTTCCGAAACCGAAAAGGAGATATATCACAAAATGTATTGGCTGCATGTAATTTTGATCTTGAGTTCATATACGTACTCAGTGGATGGGAAGGTTCAGCTCATGATTCAAAAATATTAAATGATGCTTTAACAAGGAACACAAATCGACTACCAGTTCCAGAAGGTACATATAAATATGTATAATATATATTGTAATCCTTGATAATATTTCCATAAATAATTATTTATTTTTAAATATCAGGAAACTTTTATCTGGTTGATTGCGGTTTCGCAATCGTCGCAACTTTTTGGCTCCATATCGTGGTGTTCGATACCATCTACAAGAGTTTTCTGGTCAAGATACTACTCCACAAAATGACAAAGAGTTGTTCAATCATCGTCATGCTTTTCTGAGGAATGTTATCGAGAGAATTTTCGGTATATTCAAATCTCGATTTCTAATATTTAAGTCTGCACCTCCTCTTCCTTATAAGACACAAACGGAAATAGTACTTGTGTGTGCTGGTTTACATAACTTTCTTCGAAAGTTCTGTCGAACAGATATTTTTCCTGAAGAAAAAGATTCTGATGACGTGCAAAAACTTCAAGAAGTTAATAACAACGATGAAGAAATTCTTGCAACTCAAGATCAACAAAGAGAACAAGCCAATCAAATGAGAGCGACAATAGCTACAGAAATGTGGACAGATTTTATGTTATCATAATATACAAAATGCTAAACACATATTATAGTTTTTATATTTATTTTATTACAGAACTGAAATTATTTATTATTATTATTTTGATTACTCCTTCATATAAGAAGCAGTTATGTTACTACTGTTTTTTTGGTTCTGACGTTCTGTCCTTGTATATTGTACTTTTGTACAAGTAGTTCTCATTATGTAAGTTGTAGTTCTCATGAGGTGACGAGCAAAAGCATTGAAAATAAATTTAGTTCACTTTCAAATGTTATCTTCGTAAGATACAAATTGTATCATGTCAATTCTATACATTATAATTTGACTGAAATTCTAGTTATTTTGATTCAAATAAAAGATCCAAATTTGCTATAATTGTATCATGTCAATTCTAGTTATTTTGATTCTGAAATCTATACCATTGATTCTGAAATCTATATATTTGATTTTAAAATCAATGGATTTATCAAAATTTCTAAATCCAAAAAAGATTCCTAAATTCATCAAAATACTACAACCAATAACCCCCACTAAAAGAATTTAATCTCACCAAATTAGTAAAGTAAACTTGATTAGTTATCACATTCTCCATAATTCTAGGATGAATCATTAACTTTAATTATATAACTCATTATTGATTAATTAAAAATTAATATTATAAACATTATTTAAAAAATAAACGGAAAACGTGTTTGAGAAGAAAAAAAAAGATAATTCCATATATTTATTTTGTGTTTATCTACATCTTTCTTTCTTATTTCTTAATTTTATAATTAGTAGTTTTATATATACGCATATAATTATTAGATTTATCATTATACTAAAATAATTTTAAATTAATTTATATAATTTTAAATTGAAATATGCCATGGAATATATTTTTAAAACTACTAATTTATTTTAGTAATAGAATGCTAAAAAGAGATAATAAGCAATAAAAAATAAATATTATTTATATTTGTTTGTTAATGTGATTTTTTCTAAACAGGTTTTACTGGGAATGAAATCGTCTATTATAATATTTACAACATATCTGTCTCCAAAAGAGAATATTTTAAAATTATTAACTTTTTAATTACATCAAGTACCTTATACTTATAAAAATTGAAAATTAAATTTATTTAATTTTTTAAGAGTTTCACAGAATCATAACTTTGTTAAATTAAAGTTTCTTTAAGAGACTATTATGTAAAGAAAATTTTTATTCTAATTTTTAATAAAAAACTGTATTTTCCAAATTTATTTGTTTGATTTATAATTATTAAAGCTTTAAAGTTAAAAGATCATTTAAAATAACAAATTATAGTTTTGGAATAAAGAAATACTAGTTTATAGGAAAAATAATAATCTCTATTTTGAAATTAAAAATATAGATTGACTATAGTTTATTTTCTCTATTATAGCATTTAGAAATGAAAATAACAATAAATAGTAAATATTCCTATCTTATACATTACATATTAATGTTTTATTTTTCAACATGGTTGGTCTATTTAAGTGTTTATTCAGTTATTATATGAGGTATTTCACAATAAAATTATGCATATATTAATAGTTTTATTTATTTTGATTAATATAATATGTAAAGTTGGATTTTGGTTAACATTCTTATGCATTTGACTTACTTTGAGATTTTGTAGGTCTGGCAATTTCAATAATTATTTTTTAATAACATCACTTTATATTAACAATATATATATTTTTATTTAATTGATTATTGTTTATAAATTAATAAAAAACTGGTTAAAGATAAAAAAAATATTAAATTAAAAGATATTATTTTTATCCAAAATAATGTTTTTGAATCAATAAAATTTGAAAATTTGAAAGATTCGTAAAATAATATAAATTCAATGTTTTATTTATAATTTTATATCCACATGTGCAGGCTAAACACGTAGTTAGATATAAAAAAATTATGTTTGAAAGCATAAATCAAATGATGTTAAAAGTTGTACCCAAATCCTTGAGATGGGTATATCATTGAAGATTAGGATATCATAAAACTGATATTTTGAGGTCTCTCCGTTTTGTAAAATTTAATAACTTAATTTTTATTACATATTTGCATAGAAGAGATGAAACACAACTTCAAATTTATCTATCCCCTAGTCTAATTTGAAAGAACATTTAAACGGTTTAAGCCCTAATTTACTTACATTTGCACAGAGATTGGAACATAACATCCCACAAGTTTGCAAGTTCTTGTGTACGGAGATTGTTTGAGATCCACTTTTCTGACCTGATCACTCTCTCCATCAATGATGGAAGCTGTTTTGTATTCACTAAAAGCCACAGAGACCTTCTTCTCCTCATTAATCAAGAAAATCCCAAACTGAACACTAACTCCCCCATCACTTCAAGTCTAAAGAAGTTGCTCCACTACACCGCATCAGGCTCAATCTTATTAGTAATCCAAATTTCAATCTCAAAGGTAAGCCACCGGCATAACAACGCTGCAAGCTTCTCTTCTCTAACTGTAGACAGAATCATATTACCTAAAATATAAGAATCAAAAGGCAGAGGCAAAGGCAGAGGCGGACCAAATTCATCTCTTGTAAAAGCATAAGAGAGTGGAGAATCATATTAATGTTTTTATTTTTAATATCTGTAGAAAGCCGGCAACTATTTCCCTTCAGATTCAAGTTAGGTCTGTGAAGCAATTCTACATTCTTCTCAAGAGTGGCATCAGGAGTGTTCCATGAGTTAGAGCTAAAATTGTAGATGTAGAAGTTACTATTGTCAAACCTCAATATTTTGTGGTTACTGCGAGATTGGTCGTATCCGAAAGCGTGTTTGATCCATCTTGTCGTTCTCCAATAAGGGTTATGAATAATGAAGTACTTATATTTTTTTTTTGTCACGAATGAAGGACTTATATATTTACAGCAAGATCCAAGCTTACGGATATCAAGTCGAAAACGGTAGAGTATTTGTCACGTTTTTAATATTTGTAAACTAGGTGTTTTCCTGCACTATGTGCAGTAAAAAAATTTAAAATATTTTCTAAGAAATAAACATAAATTATATTTATTTTTTATTAATATTATAAATTTTCTTTTTCTTATTAATATTTTAATATAAATTTGATTTAACTGAACATTAAAATTAAGATAAAAACAATTTTGTTTATTTTGAAATATATTTAAAAATGTGCATGTATATATTTAAAATTATAATCTTAGGTAGATTTTTCTATCTATTTATTTTAATTAAATATATTACATAAATATGTAAAATTTCATAATTGTCAAAAATTAAAATTAAACTATATTTATAAAATCTGTAGATATATATATAAGAAACTAATGATTTTACGATTTAATTTGATTTTATGATTTAATTTTTATAATTTTCTAAAAATATGTATATATTTTTGAAATATTTTTAATTTAAATGAAATTTCAAAATTTGAAATGTCATAATTGAATATATTTATTTTAATGATGATTTATGAGTTATTACCATATTTTTTAAAAAGTCCAAAAATATAAATCGACAATAAATGTAATACATGAGTTATTACCATATTTAAAAAGTTTACCAAAAATATAAATTAACATTAATATAATTTTCCATGTCATATTAATCTATAAGACATATCAATTTTAGTAGCCATGCTATATTACTTTTGTGAAAATGATTGTAGAAGACATGTGGTAAAATCACTTCTCAAATATAATCTAGGGGATGAAAATTTTATAATTGTCAAAAATTAAAATTAAAAAATATTTATAAAACTGTAGATATATATAAGAAACTAATGATTTTACGATTTAATTTGATTTTATGATTTAATTTTTTTAATTTTCTAAAAATATGTATATATTTTTGAAATATTTTTAATTTAAATGATATTTTGAAATTTAAAATGTCATAATTGAATATATTTATTTTAATGATGATTTATGAGTTATTACCATATTTTTAAAAAGTCCAAAATATAAAATCGAAAATAAATGTAATATATAAGTTATTACCATATTTTAAAAAATTTACCAAAAATATAAATTAACATTAAGTATAATTTTCCATGTCATATTATCCTATAAGATATGTTATCAATTTTATTAGCCATGTCATATTAATTTTTGTGAGAATGATTGTAGAGAAGACATGTGGTAAAAATTGTCCATGTCATATTAATTTATAAGACATGTCATCAATTTTAGTAGCCATGTCATATTATTTTTGTAAGAATGATTGTAGAGAAGACATGTGGCAAAATCACTTCTCAAATATAGTCTACTAGGTGTTTTCCTGCACCATGTGCAGTAAAAGAATTTTAAAATATTTTTAATAGATAAATATAAATTATATTTTTTTATTAATATTATTAATTTTCTTTTTTCTTATCAGTATTTTAATAAAATTTAATTTAACTGAACATTAAAATTAAGATAAAACAATTTTGTTTATTTTGAATTATATTTAAGAATGTGCATGTGTATATTTAAAATTATAATCTTAGATAGATTTTTCTATCTATTTATTTTAATTAAGTATATTGAATGAATATGTAAAATTGCATATTGTCAAAAATTAAAATTAAAAAATATTTATAAAATCAGTAATATATATAAGAAACTAATAATTTTGCAATTTAATTTGATTTTATTTTTTTTTTATAATTTTCAAAAAAATGTATATATTTTTGAAAACTTTTTAATTTAAATGATATTTCGAAATTTGAAATGTCATAATTGAATATATTTATTTTAATGATGATTTATGAGTTATTACCATGTTTTTAAAAAGTCCAAAAATATAAATCGATAATAAATGTAATATATGAGTTATTACCATATTTTAAAAAGTTTACCAAAAATATAAATTAACATTAAATATAATTGTCTATGTCATATTAATCTATAAGATATGTCATCAATTTTAGTAGCTATGTCAAAATTATTAATCTAAATGTTTTCGTGCACCATGTATAGTGATGAATTTTTTAAAAGTTAAATTTTATATTTTAAAATGTAATTTATTAATATTATATATTTTATTATTTTGACCAGTAATTAATATAAATATCATTAATTAAGCATAAATTTAAGAGAAAATATTTTTTTAAAGTATTTTTAAGAATATATATGTATATATATAAAGTTAAAATCTTAGATAAAAAAATTATTTATTTCATTTGGTTAAATGTATTAAATCAACTTGTACAAAATTACTAAAAACATATAAAATTGTATAGTTATCAAAAATTAAAACTAAATAATATTTATATAATTTGCAGATATCTAAAAGAAACTAATGATATTACAATTTAAATTTTCTAAAAAATTTCAGAAAATTTTAGATAATAATTTTTTATAATTATAAAAGTAAAATTATATAATATTTCGAAATTCAAAATGTCATATTTGAATATATTTATTTTAGTAATGATTTATGAGTTATTACCATATTCTACAAAGTTTACCAAAAATATAAATCAATATTAGATGTAATATATGAGTTATTGCCATATTCTAAAAAGATTTCCAAAAATATATATCAACATTAATTATAATTGTCCATGTCATATTTAATCATATGACATGTCATCAATCTTAGTAGCCACGTCACAATTTTTTTTGTGAAAACGATTGTAGAGAAGACATGTGGCAAATCACTTCTCAAATATAGACTAGGGGATGGGATTAAATTCATGGTAAAAATAAAAAGGATAAAACGAAAGGCAACCGTAACAAACTAAAGATGCTGCAGCAGAATAAAACAAAGATTTGATGACGATATCCTATAAGATAGGAAACATTTATTTATTTGGCTGTAAAAGAAGTTTAAAGATAAACAACAAATAAATAATCATAATCCTGTTAGAAATGAGTTTCAAAACCAATTTGACATTGGTTCATGAGAATGTAGGGTGGTACAAATACAGGCGATGGTTGATCACAAATCTCATAGAACACTTCCCAAAGAACTCCTAAACTCAAACACACTATAAGACACGTAAGAGAAGATGCATGAATACAACGACATGTATGAATACAACGAAGAAGATGGAGGGATTCAGTTTCAACCCTACGAGGACGAACTCATCAACGAATATTTAATCCCCAAATTAAAAGGTCAACCGCGTGAAGAGATCACTACGAAGGATGTTTACTCAAAGGAGCCATGGTTGCTGGACCATCCCATGGGTTCCTTTTTCAAGAAGAACGAGTGGTACTATATTGTGACAAGGACTCAACTCTCTAAGAAGAAGATTGGCTGTGGTAAGAAAGCGAAACGGAAGATCACCCGAGACGACGATAGTGGGTCTTGGAAGGCTAATGCGAAAGGCTATATCAGGGACGAGGAAACAAAGATGGTCATTGGGCAACATCAAACCCTAGCTTTTGTTAAAAGCAAAGTAAATAACGAGAAGAAGCAGAAGAGGGGAGACAATACTTCTTGTGATGTTGTTGTACCAGGTAGCGAGAGTAGCTGGATTATGACAGAATATATGCTTCCGGAAATAGAAGGTAAGTTTCGTGAACTGGTCATATGCAAGATTCATGTGATCGAGAATTCCAATGAGAAGAAGAAGGATGGATGATCGTCATGAAGCTTCTACTTCTAGAATTTAGATTAGGTCTCTCTTATTGTTAATTAGACTACGATGTTGGTTCTTTTCCTGTTGAATGAAATCATGATAATCTTGTTATTTGTGTTATGATTTGATTGTCGATTTAAACACACCCACTAACGGATTTGAATTCTGAACCACTAAACCCAAGTTTGTAATCTTTCAAATTCAGAAAAGTTGGCGACTTTGCTTAGTGTCTCTATCAATGGTCAAACTGCCAAATTTGTGAAATTAAGATCAAGAATCATAAGAACTAAAAGACTTCTTGCTCTGTAACTTCTCTTCTTGGTTCCCCCCATGTTTGTAGTGTATTTACCTTGAGTTGTTGATCGTTTCTTTTCCTCTATGTTGATGTGATCTGTTCACAACAATAATAGTTTCCTTGGTGATTGAAGGGGTCATCAACATATACTTTCTTTGACAGGGTTATTTTGTAGTTGCCAAACAACAGCAAAAAGGACAGAAACATTGCTTGTCTTAAAGATTTGATTGATCGTGAACTTGTACAAAGTTTCTTTGAATTCAACAAAAAAAGGATATAGTTTGGTAATCCGCAAGATCAAATCTGAGTCCTGCTCTGGCTCTAGATGAAAGCATAATGTTATTCAATACAAAAACATACATGTGGGAGCTTGAGATTTTAAAGCCAGACATGGAGGAGCGTGGCGAGTGCGGGAGCTTTTATGGTTTTGTGGATGAGTGGATGGTGTTGGCTGATAAGATGTATTTAGGGCTGAGGCCTGTTCGTTACTGCCTTGTTTACGACCCAGCGGAAAATATATGGAGACAGGATGATATTAATATTAGAATGAGTTACATAAAGAGGGCGACCGCTTGTGTCTTTTTTTTTCTTTTCTACGACGCGGACCATGGTCCTTCAACGAATGGATGTGTTCGATACAACGATGGAGCCCGGAACTCATGGAGGATGGATGATCTCCAACACATTGCTTTCTGGGTTCAATTCCTGTCAGGCCGAATGGTTACTCATATTGGTCGTATAAGGATCATCGAATCTTGACTACGTTCGTATAAGGATTCTCTGTTCTGCAAGCATTCCTCTTAAGTTCCAACGACAATTTCAGTTTGGTAATCAAACTGTAACGTTAAGGTTTCGCTATGAAAAGTTGCGAGGATTCTGCACCTTTTGTGGACTCTTGACTCATGGCGCTTCCGAGTGTCCTTCTGGTAACGAAGACATCCCATCTCTGGGACCAGAAGATGATGATGATAACGACTCTGATGATGATGAAGGTCATCCTCCAGGCTTCCCTGATACGTCTCATACTGAGCCGGTTCCACCACATTCACATGGTATAGAGCCACACAAGGACAACGGACCTTCATCGTCTAAGAAAAAGGAAATCAGAGGACTCTCCTTCTGCTACTGCAACAAGAACAACTTGTAACTCCGCACGCCAGGCTCTCTACATGGAGGATTATGAAGAACATTTTGCTAAAAGAAAGAGGGTACAAGAAGAATACAATAAGAAATTGTTTAGATTTGATAAAAGATTTGTACATGATCCGGAGTTTCGTCAAGTTATTCAAAACGGATGGTTAGATACGGATTTAAGTCGGAATGTGTCCCTTAAAACACGTATACGGCAATGTCGTCACAGTATCTCTGTATGGAAGTCTACTGCTCAAACAAATTCTCGGAAACAAACTAATAGCTTGATTCAGAAGATTGATGAAGCTCACACCGATTCCATCTCTACTACTGAAGATATTCACCTTCTCCAAAATCAGTTGACTGAAGCATATAGACAGGAGGAAGAATACTGGTATAATAAAAGCCGAGTACGTTGGTTGAATAAAGGAGATCGTAACACTAGGTTTGACCATGCGTTTACGAAGAATAGAAGAGCGATGAATACAATTCTTTCAGTTCATGATAGCTCTGGGAATGTAGTTAAAAGGTAATAAGCATATTGCACGGGTGGCTACTTCTTTTTACAGTGTTCTTTTTACGTCATCAAATCCTCCAAATATCACATATAAGCATATTGCACGGGTGTTTTTGATATTGGTGCAAGTCGTGCTCCAGGGCCAGATGGATTTACGGCTGCTTTCTTTCGCTCCTACTGGGATATAGTGGGTCCTGCAGTTATCCAAGAGGTTCGTTCTTTCTTTGAAACAGGAGTTATGGATCCGGATATCAATCACACACACCTCTGTTTAATACCAAAGATAGAACGACCGTTTTCTATGAAAGATTTTAGACCCATTGCGTTATGTAATGTGATATATAAAGTTATTTCAAAGATCCTGGTATGGCGATTAAAGAAAGTTCTTCCTCATACAGTAGCAGAGAACCAAACGGCTTTTATTTCTGGTAGACATATTTCTGATAATGCTCTCTTAGCTCATGAATCTTTTCATTCTTTACGAGTTAATAAGAGATGTGCAAGCTCATATATGGCTGTTAAGACAGATATTAGTAAGACTTATCACCGTATAGAATTGAGCTTTTTAGAAGAGGTTATGAGGAAAAAAGGATTCAGTGAGGTCTGGATAGGTTGGATCATGGGATATGTAACGTCTGTTTCTTTTTCGGTTTTGATCAATGGGAGTCCATATGGAAGATTTTCTCCGAGTCGAAGCTTGAGACAAGGTGATCCTCTGTCACCATACCTTTTTATTTTGTGTTCAGATGTGCTGTCATCTCTTATTCAAGAAGCAGAAAGTACAAATCAGTTAACCCCACTTCGTCTCACGGTTGGAGGTCCATCTATATCTCACCTATTGTTTGCGGATGATTCATTATTTTTTGTGAAAGCTGATCAGCGGAATGCAACCAAACTCCTACATATTTTCAAACAATACGAGATTGGATCGGGCCAACTTGTAAATCTAGAGAAGTCTAGTATTACTTTCGGAACAAAAGTCTTTCAACATTCCCGTGATTCACTGCAACAGATTCTGGGAATTCATAAGGTAGGTGTGTTGGATAAGCTTCATTGCTTAGACAACAAGTTATCCAAAAAAGGTAAAGATGGATAACTAATACTAATAGGATTAGGATTAAAGATAAGATTCCTAGTTCAAGTTGTATTAGGTTAAGATAAGGATCCTATCAACTATATATAGAGATCAAAGCTAAGTTGTAATCTCACGAGACAAAAGAAAGTTTAAGAAAGATTAATAAAACAAAGGCAAACGTTTTATTAAAACAGAGCAATATTCACAGAAGAGAAACAGAGTACTATCAGACTTTATTTGGTATCAGAGCACGTGTTAATTCTGGTGCAAAGCGAAGGTTGAGATAGAAGTATCCATGGCTGATACTAAAGACTTGACAGAGGTTAAAAGCCCGACACCACCAGGAAGAAGAGAAGATGCTCCAAGTGCAATAGTTTGTCCAATGCTTACGACGACAAACTACAATGTCTGGGCAAAGAAGATGAAAGCTCTATTCAAGTTTTATAGGGTATGGGAAGCAATTGATCCAGGAACAGAAGATGAAGGAAAGAATAGTATGGCGACTATACTCCTGTATCAATCGGTGTCTGAGAATCTGGTAATGCAGATTGGAGATGATGATACTCCTAAAGAGATTTGGGAATCAATCAAAACAAGAAACCTTGGAGCAGAACGAGTTAGAACAGCCCGACTGTGTACACTAATGAATGAATTTGATAGATTGAGAATGAATGATTCAGACTCTATTGATTCATTCACTAGTAAAATATCTGAAATTACCTCGAAAGCGGCCTCGTTAGGACAGAGTATTGAAGAATCTAAGAAAGTAAAGAAACTTCTTGACAGTCTACCTTTGAAGTACATTCATATGACGGCTTCACTGGAGCAGATGTTAGATTTGAATTCGATCGAATATGAGGAGATTATTGGAAGACTCAAAGCGTTTGAGGAACGAGTAAAGCAAAAGGAAGCCCAAGCATCTCAAGATCATCAAGGAAGTCTCTTATACTCGAAGACTTATGATCAGACAGGAACTGATAATTCGAGAGGGAGAGGTAGAGGACAGAATACAGGACGCGGCAGAGGAAACAGAGGGAGAGGTCGTGGAAGAAACAACTCTGGAGAATGGAACAAGGAGAAGAGAGACTATTCTCAGATTGTCTGTTTTAGCTGTAAGAAAAAGGGTCACTTTGCCTCTGTCTGCCCCGAGAAGAAACAAGAAGAACAAGAGCTTAATGTAGCAGAAACTGAGAAAGCCGATATAGCTTTGCTTATGCATGAAGTTGTCTTGCTTAATGAAGAAAAGATTATATTGAAGTCACTCAATAGTAGCAAGAACGAAGAAGGAGTCTGGTACCTAGACAATGGTGCCAGTAATCATATGACTGGTGAGAGATCGTTTTTCTCAGAACTTAACGAGAAGATAAAGGGGAAGGTAAGATTTGGAGATGGTTCCTATATCAACATTGATGGCAAAGGGTCCATACTGTTCGAAGCAAAGAATGGTGAGCAGAAGCTTCTCACTGACATCTACTATCTTCCGGAACTAAAAAGTAACATAATAAGCTTAGGACAAGTAACTGAACAAGGGTGTGATGTAAGATTGAAGGATGATTATCTTACATTGAGAGATCACAATGGAAGGCTGCTTGCAAGAGTTCAAAGAGGTCCAAACCGACTATATAAGTTAAGTCTGAAAGTTGGTAAACCTACCTGTTTGCACGCAAAGATTGAGGAGATACCGTGGAGATGGCATGCAAGACTTGGACATATTAGTTTCCAGACTATGAAAGCTATGTCTACTAAGGAGATGGTTGTCGGTTTGCCAGAGATTAGAGGAGATAATCAAATCTGTGATTCTTGTCTTGTAGGTAAACAAACCAGACTGTCTTTTCCTCAAGCCACAGCCTACAGATCATCACAGATTCTTGGCCTTATTCATGCTGATCTATGTGGTCCAATTTCACCGGCTACACTCGGAAGCAATAGGTATATCTTTGTAATAATAGACGACTGCACAAGGTATATGTGGTCTATATTATTAAAAGATAAAGGAGATGCGTTTGAGAAATTCAAGTTATTCAAGTTGTTTGTCGAGAAAGATGTCAACAAGAAGATAAGAACTCTACGAACTGATAGGGGAGGTGAATTTACTTCAAACGAATTTCAAGAGTTTTGTAACAACAACGGTATAAGGCGTCATCTGACTGCTCCTTACACGCCGCAACAAAACGGCGTTGTCGAGAGAAGAAACCGAACCTTGATGGAGATGACGAGAAGCATGTTAAAGGCTAAGAATGTTCCTAACTATATGTGGGGTGAAGCGGTCAGACACGCAACGTATCTGATCAACAGAGTTCCTACACGAGCACTGAAGGATCAGACCCCGTATGAAAGTCTAAGAGGAAGAAAGCCGAGTGTGGGTCATATTAAGGTCTTTGGTTGTGTTGCTCACGCAAAGGTTGACTCTGTTCACTTAAGAAAGCTTGATGACAGGTCACATTCTCTAGTCCATCTTGGCATTGAACCGGGAACTAAAGCATACAGGCTTTATAACCCTAGTACAAAGAAGATAATTGTAAGCAGAGATGTGATTTTCAGAGAAGACTTGGCTTGGAATTGGAAGGGAGAAAAACAAGTTGCTAGTCAAGAGGAAAGCAGAGACTCGGGATGTTTAACTTGTCTTGGGGTATTACTAATGATGAAGGATGTGGTCCATTCACTGTTAGCAACCAACAAGGAAGCAATGTACAAGTTGAAGAAGAAACAAAGGAAGCAGAGCAGGTCATAACAGAGACTGAAACAGAGCCTGTTTCAAACCCGGAGCTACGAAGATCAACTCGAGAGACTAGACCTCCTGCCCATCTCAAAGACTATGTTATGATCGCAGATACTGAATGTGAGATGCTACTCCTCATCCTTAATGACGAACCAATCAACTACAAGGAAGCAAGAAAAGACAAACGTTGGAGAGATGCTTGTTCAGACGAGATCGATTCCATTAATAAGAATGAGACTTGGATATTGATTGAAAAGCCACCAGGAGTGAAAGTCATTGGACTTAGGTGGGTGTTTAAGATTAAGAGGAACGCAGACGGGACGATCAATAAGTTTAAATCTAGGCTTGTAGCAAAAGGATATGTTCAAGAACTAGGTGTTGATTTTGAAGAAGCATTCGCTCCAGTAGCCCGACTTGAGACAATCAGACTCTTAACCGGACTAGCTGCTGCGAATCAATGGGAGATTCATCACATGGACGTCAAAACTGCGTTTCTTCACGGTGAACTAAACGAGGACGTATATGTTTCTCAGCCCGAAGGATTTGAAAAGAAGGGAGAAGAACATAAGGTTTTCAAATTATCAAAGGCCTTATATGGTCTGAGACAAGCTCCAAGAGCTTGGAACACGAAGCTAGATCAGATATTGAAAGGATTGAAGTTTAAGAAGTGCTCAAAAGAAAGTTCTGTATATCGCAGACAGGATGGAGACTCACTTCTGATCGTAGCTATTTACGTAGATGATCTTTTCATTACAGGAGACTCGCTTGCAGTGATCAAAGATTTTAAAACATCTATGTCAAAGAGTTTTGAGATGTCTGATCTTGGGAAGTTAAGTTACTATCTCGGTATTGAAGTAAGACAAATGCAAGATGGAATAGAGATCAAGCAAGAAGCGTATGCAAAGCGTATAGTGGAAGAAGCAGGTTTGGATACTTGCAACCCTACACTAATACCTATGGAGTTTGGTCTTAAGCTGTCTAAAGCAACAGAAGAACCAGAAGTAGATGCAACTGTCTATAGAAGAAGGATTGGTTGTCTTCGGTATCTCCTCCATACAAGACCTGACCTTGCCTTCTCAGTCGGAGTACTCAGTAGGTACATGCACTCTCCGCGTAAGTCACACGGGGAAGCTCTTAAGCAAGTCTTAAGGTATTTACGAGGAACTCTTGGTTTTGGCTTGGTATATAAGAAGGGAGGAACCAAGAAACTCATCGGCTATAGCGACAGTAGTCATAACACTGACATGGACGATGGTAAGAGCACTACGGGTCACTTGTTCTGCTTTGGACAAGAGATAGTTGCTCTCTCATCCTGCGAATCAGAGTTCGTTGCAGCTACAGAAGCTGCTAAGCAAGCCATTTGGCTTCAAGAATTGATGAGCGAGATTACAGGAAGAAAGGGAGAGAAGACTCTGATCAGAATCGACAATAAGTCAGCTATCGCGTTAACTAAGAATCCGGTCTTTCATAGAAGAAGTAAACACATCCACAAGAGGTTCCATTTCATACGGGAATGCATTGAGAATGATCAACTCGATGTTGAACACGTCCCTGGCAAGGAGCAGCTTGCAGATGTACTTACAAAAGCCTTCGCGAAAATACAGTTCAAGGAGATGAGGGAGAATATACGCGTACAAGACTTAGCTCAAGACACAATGAAGCTTAAGAGGGTGAATGTTGGATAAGCTTCATTGCTTAGACAACAAGTTATCCAAAAAAGGTAAAGATGGATAACTAATACTAATAGGATTAGGATTAAAGATAAGATTCCTAGTTCAAGTTGTATTAGGTTAAGATAAGGATCCTATCAACTATATATAGAGATCAAAGCTAAGTTGTAATCTCACGAGACAAAAGAAAGTTTAAGAAAGATTAATAAAACAAAGGCAAACGTTTTATTAAAACAGAGCAATATTCACAGAAGAGAAACAGAGTACTATCAGACTTTAAGGTGGAGGAGGTAAATATCTAGGATTACCGGAACAATTTGGTCGAAATAAGTGTAAGCAGTTCCAGTATATTAAAGATAATGTACTCCGGAAGATAGGTGGATGGCAAAACCGTTTCTTAACAAAAGCTGGAAAAGAAATCTTGATAAAATCTGTAGCTTTTGCTATGCCAGTTTTTTCAATGAATTGTTTCCAACTACTCCAATAACTCTGCAAAGAGATTGATATCTGATTTCTCAATTTTGGTGGGGATCGACCAATGGAAAACGAAAAATGGCCTGGGTATCATGGAAGAAAATGTCAGTCTCAAAACAACAGGGAGGGCTTGGATTCCGGGATCTTCAACAATTTAACCAAGCCTTGCTTGCTAATCAATACTGGAAGATAGCACACAGACCAAATAGTCTCTTATTTCGGGTCCTGAAGAACAGATACTTTAGGAATGGATCAATTTGGAATGCTACAAAAGGGCACCAAGCTTCATATGGATGGCAATCACTGTTATATGGAAAAGAATTACTTAGTCAAGGATACCAATGTGGTATTGGCAATGGATCAGAATTCAGAAACCTTATTGAGCGACCCGTGGTTACCTACAATACCTCCTCGCTCTCCTTTACTACTCCCGTATACAAATCCAACATTGAAAGTGGATTGCTTGATCAACAAGGAAACAACAGTGGAATCTTGAAGTGCTAGAGGATTTAATCGAGCAACATGATCATCACCTTATAAAGAAAATCTTCTTAGGATCATGTGACTCAAATGATTATAAAATATGGCCTTATACTACTCATGGGAACTACACTGCACGTTATGGCTATCATTTCAGTGTTACAAGGAATGATCCTTCACAAGAGCGACCGCCTTTATACTCTCATCCGTATGTGTCTAAAGCAATATGGAATGCTGATGTCGTTCCGAAACTAAAACATTTTCTCTGGAGTATTCCTTCGAAAGCTATTGGAATTACTGAAAACTTGTTACGGAGGAACATTCAGGTAGATCCATATTGTATTCGATGTTGTGATATAGTGGAGACGGCTGATCATATATTTTTCCAATGTCCCTATGCCCAACAAGTCTGGAGACAGGTGGGAATAACGATTTCGAGTTTACATAATCCTCATATACCTATTGAAGATAAGTTACTTACACTTCTCCGACTCTCTAATGATACTGCTATTCTCCGTAAGATTCGTCTTCAACCAGTTTGGCTATTATGGAGACTATGGAAAAGTAGGAACGAATTACTATTCAATTCTAAAGTTATTGCTCCGGAGATCTTGTTTAACCTTGTAGTCTCAGATGTCAATGAATGGGTCTCATATAATCAAGACTATAATGATACTCAAGAGAGGCAACGATCTCGAGTAACACAAGCTAACAAATCTCAATGGAAAAAGCCACCCAGTGGATGGGTTAAATGCAACTATGATGTATCACACCGTACAGGTAATAATTCTTCGGGGATGGGGTGGATTATTCGAAGTAGTAATGGAAGCTTTCTGAATTGTGGACATGGTGCTTTCGAAGGACGATCAACAGTAATTGAATCAGAAGCAACCGCTTTAGTATGGGCTATGCAAGCATGTCTGGCCCTTGGATATCGTAATGTAATATTTGAGGGAGATAACCTCATTCTTCATTCTGTACTTGCACATATGGAGGATAATATTAAACTACAAGTGTTAAAATCAACAATCATGGGACTGCGTCAAAACTTTGTACGGACTCGGTTTGAACACTGCAAACGAGAAGCAAATGGGAGTGCTGATAAACTATCAAAATATTCAATATCTTGTAACCATTTATGGGGTGTGTATCATACGTGTCCATTCTTCCTACAACATTTTGTAATTCTTGATAATGAATAATAGAAACAAAGTTAGCCGGAAAAAAAAATCCAAAAAGGTGAAAGGACGGAGGAAGAGACAGACCGGTCCAAACTTCTATCTTGAATGATCAACAAAATAAATAAAAAAAGATATTCATTTCGTAATTCCGTAACCATACCAATAAGTATTTCACTTCACAGACAAGTCAGGTCCGATTATGCATAATAAATGTTATTACTGTTAAAGAGTGGCACTATGAACCCTCCACAAACTAGAGCTCAAATTGTAGATTTGTAAATGTTTTATGACATGAAACACTAGGGCTGGACATAAAACCCGTAACCCGAAATCCGAACCGAACCCGAACCAAAAAACCCGATCCGAACCGAATCCGAATTCTAAAAAATATCCGAATGGATCTTGTAGGGTGTTACAAAACATATCCGAACCCGAAGTGTTATTAACCGAACCCGAATGGATAATCCGAAAAACCCGAAAACCCGAAAAACCCGAAAAATATCCGAACAAACCGATCCGAATGTCCGAATTAATATATAATATAAATATTTAAAACATAAATATGTACTTCAAATATTCAATTTCATGTTTATTTCAACATGATATCTAACAATAAGTATCTAATTTTTTTTTAAAATATTTTAAATACTCCATTATATATAAATAAGTATATATTTTTATGTTTTTTTATTGAAATTTAGATTTTACTTAGGGTATATCCGAACCGATCTGATATAACCCGAATCCGAATGATATATGGTTACTTCGGGTATTAACCGAACCGAACCGAAACCGATGTGTTATATCCGAACCCGAACCGAACTTGTAGATTTACTAGAATGGGACCTAGAAGGTGTTACAAAATAGAACCGAAATCCGAAAAACCCGAACCGAACCCGAATGGGTACCCGAACGTCCAAGCCTATGAAACACCTTCGGCATGTGATAAAGCAAATCCATGTCCAAATAATAGAGGCATCATCTCCTGCAATAATACACAACTCAGGTCGAGTCAGATAACTCACACGTGCGAACCGAACATCCACGCACGTGCCAGCATTACAGTAACAACATAACATCATCAAGATCCCATGCCTAGAATTGATTAATGATTATTACAACACACAAGAAAGGAAGAAAGACGCAACCTTTATCGATCCCACGTCTTTGCTTTCTTTCTCAAGTTTCTCGGATCTGGGGGGATCGATCGTAATCAGAGAGAGAGAGAGAGAGGGTGAAAACTCAAATGGAGTCGATACTGGCACGGGCCTTGGAGTATACTCTCAAGTATTGGCTCAAATCATTCACCAGAGATCAATTCAAGCTTCAAGGCCGCACCGCTCAGCTTTCTAATTTAGGTCCTCCTTCCTCTTCTTCTTCAGTAATGGGTTCAGTTTCATTTAGGGAAAGGTTGTGCCTTTGTGATTCAGATTTTGTGTGTGTGTGATTGCAGATATTAATGGGGAAGCTATACATGCCAGTATGGGTTTGCCTCCTGCCCTTAGTGTCACCACTGCCAAAGTTGGAAAATTGGAAATCATGGTTTGTTCTCTTCTGTTCTGTTCTGTTCTGTTCTGTTCTGACTCTTTGGTGAACATCTCATTGAATCTGAACATCTTAGTTTGTTCTTGAGTTGGTTTTGCTGGCATTAGAACTCTGTTATCATTGTGTATGTCTCTAGTTTCTCTACCTTTTTTACTAGATGTAGCTTTAGGATTGGTAAAGAACATGGATTTGGGTTTAGGATGGTACAATTTTTTTTTGACTATTTGGGCAGGGACTGTCGGTGGGATTGTAATAGCTCTGTTGATTTTGAATGCATTTTCCACTTTTACCAGATATAGAATATAGATTTAAGATCTGGAATAAGTAGTAACATAGTTTGGTGATCATAATACTTCTTTTGAAGTTTGATAGAACATGCTATTAAATTGAAAAGTTGTTCTGCTTTCTGTTAACGTCTGTCATCTCTCTTGTTGTCCACAAGCATTGATTTATTTTTCTCTTTCACTCTTGTGCTCAAATAGCTTCCCTACGTGAGTAATGTGCAAACGGAGCCTATAGTTGTGCAGATCGATAAACTCGATCTTGTTCTTGAAGAGAATCCTGATGCTGATGTGACAAAGGGTCCAAGCAGGTAGGGGAGCCCTGCTTCCTCTGTTTTGCTTCTACTCAGTCTTCATTGATGCTTTCTTTATGTCCCAGAAATTTATTGAGCCTTTCATTTTTTTTTTCACTTTCAGTGTTCAGTCTCCTACCGCCTCTGGAAAAAGTAACGGTTATGGATTCGCTGATAAGGTGAGGTATCTCTGCTACTTGGTCGATATTTTCGAAAACATACCAGTAGAAGCACGGAGGCAATATCAGTTTTCTACTGATTCAAATAGTCCGGCCTCTTCTTGTTGTTATTTTGTGATTCATGCAACCGATAACTATCATCATTGTAGTACCATTTGCCACTATATTGGCATATTGCTGATAATGTTTTGGCCGACATCTGTTTGTGAGTCTTACTAAAAGAGCAAGACCGAAACTGAAAAAATGAAGTTATGTTTTTTTTTTTATCACTTTTGTGGTTTGGTAGGTGGTTTGAGCATTGCTCATTTTCGGTCTTTCTTGTACATATGGTTGAAGACTAGTTAAGCATATAATCCTTTTGTTTTCTTGGAGCAATATGTCAATTTGCTAGAGTGTCTTTCGTCAGGTCTATTGTTCTGTTTATTTTCGCATAGAGGTCCACGGTGCAATTATATTTTTCTTTTTATGCTGATCAGATTGCAGATGGAATGACTTTGCAAGTTAAGGTGGTCAATCTTCTGCTTGAAACAGGTGGTGGTGCTCACCGTGAAGGAGGGGCAGCGTGGTAAGTTGTTTTTAATTATCCATTGTCTCTTGCAGTTAGAAATATAGCTTTACGTCTATGGATGTTGGAATCTCGTTACTTTGTGTTCTTTGGTGGCCTAAACCTGGTTGTTACTTTTAATTACCTCAGTTAATTTATGAGTTTCACATTCGATCCGCCTTGTTAATGCATTGGATTGTTGCTGTTGTATGTTTAAGCTCTTATACTTTGTATCTAGGGCTGCTCCACTGGCATCTATTACAATACGCAACCTTGTTCTGTACACCACAAATGAGAATTGGAAGGTGAGTTCTGCGAGCATGATGTAATAAAATCCTCTTCTGGAAGAATTAGTATCTCTTAAACGGAATGAATTATTGATTACAGGTTGTAAATCTGAAGGAAGCAAGGGACTTCTCTACTAATACAGGATTTATTTATTTGTTTAAGGTATTGATGCCACTCTTTTTAGGTAGTTGCCTTTGATACTACTATGTATATTCTTGATGGCTCAAGATTGAGTACTCCATGTTAGGAAAAATAGTGCCAAATATCAATATTTTCCATGGCGCTTGCTTTCCAAACAACTTTATTCCTTCTTGATAATCTCCTTTGAAGATAAAATTATTAATATTGTCTTGTTTTCTACCTGTGACCGCATATATATTTTCCTTGTCAGAAACTTGAATGGGAAGCTTTATCAATTGATCTTCTGCCACATCCTGATATGTTCACTGACGCTAATTTAGCACGTTCTGAAGAATCAAATCTGAGAGATGATGATGGTGCAAAGCGAGTTTTCTTTGGCGGGGAACGCTTTCTAGATGGTATTTCTGGCGAAGCACATGTAAACATTTGTTTCTGAATTGTATTTTACTTGCATATTTTACCAGGATGCTTGAAGGAATTTAATGTTTTGGTGCCCTGATGGTACACTCTTGTTTAGATCACAGTTCAGAGAACAGCACTAAACAGTCCACTTGGGCTTGAAGTTCAGTTGCACATTCCAGAAGCTGTTTGTCCAGCGTTAAGTGAACCAGGTTTGAACACACTCTTTCTCTCTTTAGTTTTCAGAATTCTGGTCTGGTGGATATGGATAACTAAGCCTACCTATTATTATTGGTAATAGGGTTACGCGCTCTTCTCCGCTTTCTAACTGGAATGTATCTATGCCTAAACCGAGGAGATGTAGATCCAAAATCTCAGCAGGTCTTACAATTTCATATTCCCTGTGGATATTTATAAGGATAAGTTTGATATGAAATCTTTTTTCTCACTCTTTAATGATATGCGTCAAGCAGTCAGCTGAAGCAGCAGGACGGTCTCTAGTCTCTGTTCTTGTGGATCATGTGTTTCTTTGCATTAAGGATGCCGGTTAGTTTATGTATATACTTAAATTGAAATATAATTTACTTAGTTAAGAGTGCAGTGCAGTGCAGTTTTGCATGGAACCATTACTCTTGTTTCTTGGGTTTAAACTTTTACCCCTCTTCATGATATTTCAGAATTCCAACTGGAACTACTGATGCAATCACTCCTCTTTTCTCGGGTATGTTCTCACTGATTTTTAGATTTTTAGCTAGAAACTTTCATTAAGTTGTTTCCTACCAGTACACACATTGAAACTTTTATCAATTCTGGAAAATCGTAAATCAAATTCCAGGAACTCTAGTTTGTATGTATTTACTCTATAATGTATAAGTTCAGTATGTGTTGGAACATGAAACTGGATTCTGGACGAAGTGAGGAGCTCGTAAGGAAATTAGAGATCTAGATTAGATTCTCTCTCATTAAAATGGTTTATTAGTTAATATAGTTACATTTAGCGAGTTTGCAAATAAACTATATTCCTCTTCCAGTGATGTATGTTATGTTCTCTAGAAACTTAAATCATCTCATAGGATTAGGTGCACTTCATTACTTTGAGAATCTTAAGGAATTATATGGCACCGAAATCTGATATCGATAGTCAATGCCTGCAGGCCTGTGTTTCGGACGGAGAATCAGCCAACTATTTGACTAAGATTTTGATTGGTGGGCTATTTTTAAGGTGAATAGCTCGGACCAAAATCTCTGTTTAAACTGTCGATAGGCTTTTTTTATTTTTAAATTTCAAATTGCTTCCGGTTATCATATCAATAAATTTATAGCTACAAGTTTACTAGGCTGATCTCTGAGCACTTTGTTATTACTGTTTATCTTCAGAGAATTGTGTTTTTTTCTTAGTTGTGACTCACCGTTTTACATACACAATAATCTTCGTTTCTGATGGCTGTTTGAGACTTTATCCTATTACCTTCTTATTACCACTGTTTAGAACTTAAAGTTCTTTCTTAATTGCTCATGGTTGCAATTCAGGGATGCTTTCTCCCGCTCTCCTTGTGCTCTCATCCAACCATCTATGAAAGCTGCTGCGGAAGACCTTGCAGTTCCTGACTTCGGTAAATATTATTCTGAACTGTATTTTACAATAAATTATTCTTTTGTGATTCCTGTCAATTGTTGAAACATCTTCATGCTGATTCATTTTCCTTCATATATTTGGTGCAGCCAAGAACTTTTGCCCTGTCATATATCCATTGGACAACGGGCCGTGGCAACTAATCCAGGATGTACCTTTGATCTCCTTACACTCTCTTCAAGTCAAGCCATCCCCAAAACCTCCACACCTATTCTCAAAGACAGTTATCCAGTGCCAGCCACTCATGGTATTTTTCTGTATATCAAGACAAAATCAAAATCTGTTTTTCGTCAATAATATTTTCACCATTTTACTTGTGATTTTTCCAGGTTCATCTTCAGGAAGAAGCTTGTTTAAGGATCTCTTCTTTTTTGGCTGATGGCATAGTTGTGAACCCTGGTTGTGATGTTTTACCAGATAATTCCGTTAACTCTCTTCTTTTCACCCTCAAAGAGTTAGATGTTTCTGTTCCATTAGACATGAGTAACTTGGAAGAGTCACCAATCAAGGAAGATCTTTCAACGAAAAAGGTCTTCGCTGGAGCAAGGCTTCATATTGAAAACTTATCTTTTGCGGAGTCACCTACCCTGAAAGTTCGGCTACTAAACCTGGAGAAGGATCCTGCTTGCTTCTGTCTATGGCCGGGACAGCCCATTGACGCCAGCCAAAAGAAATGGACAGCTGGAGTCTCACATTTTAGTTTGGCTTTGGAAACATCTCCCAACTCCACTGATCTTCAGAGCTCTCGTGGACCAGAAATGGGTTTATGGAACTGTGTTGAAGGAAAAGACGTGTCTATAGAAGTTGCAATGGTATCTGCGGATGGGAAGCCACTGATAACAATTCCTCCTCCTGGTGGTATTGTTCGTATAGGAGTTGCTTGTGAGCAGTATATTTCGAATGCTTCAGTTGAGCAGTTATTTTTTGTTCTGGACCTCTATTCTTACTTCGGTAAGGTCAGTGAAAAGATATCGATTGTTAAAGAAAGCAAACGCAAGAGTACTGTTTCTTTGACTGGAGGTTTGTTGGAGAAGGTTCCTAGCGATACTGCTGTAAAATTAGCTTTGAAGGATCTGCAGCTGAAGTTTCTCGAGTCTTCCTTTACTGGTACTCAGGACATGCCACTCGTCCAGTTTCTTGGCAAAGATCTTGTTGTGAAGGTGACTCATAGAACCCTTGGCGGCGCTATTGCAGTATCTTCCAACATATACTGGGAAAATATTGAGGTAGATTGTGTAGATACCGAGGTACAACAAGAACATGAGAATAACTGTAATGGTCAGTTAGTTGGCTGTAATGGGTCAACCCCTTTGAGGCGTGTCTTTTGGATTGTCAATGGAAGACGTGATGGGCATATTGTGACGCCTTTTCTTGACATAAGCATAACCAATGTGATTCCCCTCAGTGAAAAGGATATGGAGTGCCACAGTTTAAGCATCATGGCTTATATTTCAGGCGTACGTCTAGGAGGAGGAATGAACTACACTGAAGCTCTTTTACACAGATTTGGAATTCTGAATCGTAATGGTGGTCCAGGAGAGGGTCTTTCTAGAGGGCTAGAGCATTTATCTTCTGGACCTTTGTCAAAACTTTTCAAAGCATCTCTTGTTGATGACAGGAAACAAGGTACTGGAATGGAATTATACCACTTTATCATTGGTACTCTTACCATGTTCATGTAGAAGTATAATATGCAGATTGTTCTCGTTTACAGCTTCAACTCAGCTAACCATTTTTGCTAACATATGCATCTAGATGGAGCTCCAGGGAGTGGGAATGGAGATGGTTTCGCACATTTGGGAACGCCAGATGACATTGATGTCTCCATTGAGTTAAGAGACTGGTTGTTTGCTTTGGAGGGGAGAGAAGGTGTGGCAGAAAGGTGGGGGTCTAACGATAATGAAGATATTGGAAGGGAAGAAAGGTGTTGGCACACAAACTTCCAAACTTTCCGAGTAATAGCCAAGAGTACACCAAAGCTTGTGGATCCAAATGTGACAGAAACCAAGCATGATGCTCACAAATTTCCTGTAGACTCAATTATTGTAAGTATCTGTACACCTTATTTCTCCACAGCTTATATATCCGTTCCTGAACTTTCTGAGGTTAATGATAACTTGTTCATCTTTTAAAAAGATCATATGTAATTCTCAGAGCTGCCTTTATCTTCTTGGTGTCTTATAAAATTACATTCTTGATTGCAATAATAACTGTCAACCATTAGGTTACTAGGCCTTTTATATTTTATTTGTAAAATGCATTATAGGTCAATGTGGAAGGTCTTCAGACGTTGAAGCCTCAGATGCAGAAAGAGACCATTCCAAATGGACATCACGAAAATGGTCACCTGCCTGGAGGGGTAAACATTGAAGCTAACATTGTAGCATCTGAAGACAAATCTGGTCATGATGACACGTTGAGCTGGGTGGCAGAGAGTCTGAAATTCTCCGTTAAGCAACCTGTAAGTGAATCTGAGCTCATTGCTTTCTTCATCATAGAAAAGTAGATTTTGTAATAAGAGTTCTTTTTTTCCGACTTGTTCTTCCTCCTGCAGGTTGAAGCAGTTGTTACGAAGGACGAGCTGCAACATCTGACATTCTTGTGCAAATCTGAAGTTGACTCGATGGGCAGGATAGTCGCAGGCGTTCTACGCGTGCTGAAGCTTGAAGAATCTGTTGGACATGCAGCTCTAAATCAACTAAGCAACCTTGGTACACTTATCTCAAACTCCTCTGCTTCTATATAAAGAGAATAGCTTTAGCTTCCTCCAGTTATTGAAGTTTATCGACCACATGCTGCAGGAAGTGAAGGTTTTGACAAGATGTTCTCCCCAAAAGCAAGCAGAGCAGGCACTCCCAGAAGCTCACCTTTTGGTGCAGCATCAGATTCAATGAAGGAATCTTCTTCACGTGCAGACCTGGAATCTACCATTTCATCCATTGAGGAAGCATCAGTGGAGCTAGAGGCCAAGTGTTCATCTCTAGTTTCTGATCTCTGCGATTCAGAGTCTGAAACTTCGGCAAAACACATCAAAGACCTGAAGCAGAAACTCGAGAGCTTGCAGAGCTTGATGGCTAAACTACGAACCCAAATCTAAAAGTGAAGCAGAGAAGCTAATTCTTTTATGTATATAGCCATATACAGAGATGTGAGAATCACTACTTGAAGCGGGAAAGTTTTGTATTTTAAATACGCCCAGAGACTATATTTGTGTATGCATATGTGCAATGCTCTGTTTTTACAGTTGCCCAAAAGAAACTGTCTTTAAATCTTTATGATAAAGTTTTGAGATTTACCAGAAAAGCTCTGTTTTTTATTTGTGTACGTTCTTTGGATGACAGTTAATAAACGGTTAGCTTTACGTCTCTTGAATGATGGTTGCTTATGGGGAGAATCCGATTGTTTCGAAACCATACTTACTAGACCCTTCCTTGTACCTCAAGGCTCTCAAACTATGCAGCTGCCAAAACGTCGAGAAACAGTTTGTGTTGATCCACAGGAACTCTGTGACAAATGGGTTCGTCTCCAATCTTCAGTTGAACATAGGGATGTTAATACGGGCGGCCCGGGCCCGTTTAGACCCTGCCCGTATAGTACCCGCCCGTTTAAAACCCGTCAAAGTCACGCCCGTTTAAAGCCCGTTAATGTCCTGCCCCTTTAGCAGAAATACTTCTTATAAACACAAAATATAATTAACTTCACAGATCCAGCAGAGTCCATAATTAAGTTCAACACCAAGCAAGCATATACATGAAGCTAAAGGTTGTACAGAGAAATAAGAATCTGAATATACATAAAACTTAAGGTAAGCAAACACAGAACAATACAAAGATGTCTGTCACTGGTTTTAGTTTTTTGCTAACCTGAGACCAAGCTTCTGCAATGAACTCAAGCTGCTGTACGGTTGCTACTTAGATCCGGAATCTGGCAAACATAGTCAAGAGTTGTCAATGTAATTTATTAAATGAGTACTGGATACAGAGTTTCATTGAAAAGCTTACAACATTTAAATCCCAGAGAGTTTTACCTGAGCGAGAGAGAGAGAGGTCGCTGGAGAGAGAGAGGTTGCCAGAGACTGAAAGAGAGAAAGTGGTTTCTCAATTTGGATTCATGTTTTGAGATTCATCGACACAGAGAGGAGAAACGAGAGAGACGACAACGAGATTAGTTTTGAGATAAGGAAACCTAAGATAAAATTAAGTAGTTTCACATATTCTGAAGAAAAAAAAACCTAATGGGCACCCTTTTATTCACGGGTAAAGCCCGTTTAATAAACACTCTTAAGGGGCGGCCCGTGATGAACCCGTTATGACATTTTTGATATATAAACGGGTACGGGTTCCGCCCGTTTAAATAAAGTCCGTCAAGCCCGTGGGCTTCGAGCCCGTTTAAACATCCCTAGTTGAACAACAATTTGTTGAACTTGTACGTAAGGCAAGGAGATGTGAAACACGCACGTAAAAACTGTTTGATAGAATGCCTAAAAGAGAGGTTGGTTCTTGGACAGCTATGATCTCGGGATATTGTCAACTTGGCTACCACCGGCACGCGTTGCTGTTGTTCATACACATGCGCCGGGAAGCTGTTAGGGGCCTTAGGGCTAATGATTTAACTTACGGGAGTGTTTTTGAAGTCGTGTAAAGATTTGGGTTGTCTGAGAGAAGGTATGCAGATACATAGTTGTGTGGAGAAAGGGAAATTCGCAGGGAACTTAGTTGTGAGGAGTGCATTGCTTTGTATGCTAAGTGTAGGAAGTTTGAGGATGTTCGTCTTCTGTTTGATTCAATGAAACAAAGGGATTTGTTTTCTTGGAATATAACGACCAACTAGACTTTGATTGCGCCGACGTATTTTCAAAAATATTGCTATTTATTTTTCATGTCAATATTAAAACTGAGCAAAAAATTCGAAGCACCGAACCGAATCCGATCCAAAAAGTAATACCAAACTCAAACCAAAATTGATTAAATATCCAAATTATTCAAAATTTTGGTATTTAGATAGCCGAATCCGATCTGAACCGAAGTATTTCGGATACCCGAACGTATTTGAAATATATTTAAATACTTACTATTTTAAAATTTAGAATATATAAAAACATCCTGAATATATATGATACTTTTAAGTTGGTTTAAATACTTGAAATATATACAAATATTTAAAATTAAATATCTAAAATAGTTAAAGTATACTCAAAACATCAAAATACTTAAAATAATTATTTATTCTCTATGCAAATATTTAAATCAAACCAATTTATATGTTATGTTTAAGTATTATGGCATATGTTATTCAAATTTATATGTAATATATTATTTTGTTTATAAATATTGAGAAAATTAAAGTATATAATGAATTTTAAAATTTTTAAAATTTTAAAATAATTTAAATGGGTTATCTGAACCCGTAAAGATCTGAATCGAACCTGAACCGAAATTTAGATATATTCAAATGAGGCTGAAATCTTTGACGCCGGAAACTCGAAACTCAAGCAGTCTGAACCGAACCCGATACTTAAATGCCCAACTCTAGTCACTATTATATATCATATATGTAATCATAATAATTAATTGTATTTAAGCTCCTCTTTGTTTTTTTAGATTCTGGGATTGCTTAGGCAAGAGTTCTTCCACAGCCGGCCACAAAATTCAACCACTCACCCTTAGCTGTAGAAGCTACAATATGAAGCATGGTGTTTCCTTCTCTGTTAATCATAATAGCAATGTGATTCTTCAATGCTCCTAATTGGTAAATCGTCCTGAACGGAGTTTTTTGACGCCATGCAGCAACAATGTGATTCACTGTTTGTTGGTTTACATAATGGATATAGAATCACAATAACTAATGAAAATACAACACATGTTTTATTCTATATGGTACAATCATTGTACACACCATATAGCATAAATATATCCTTACCAAACTTAACCTATCTATCTCTTCCAACTTATACTTCGTAAGTTTACCGTCTATGTTGATTTAGATATCTTCTTACCAAACATAACTAAAAGTTAATTGAAATTAATTTCTTAACAAGAAATTTTCATATCTTCCTAGAATATTCAATATAGTATAAAATTATTCAGATGTTGATTGCAAAATAGAAGATATCATTATGTAATTTGAAATACTGTTGAATTAGCTCTAGCAATTTTATCATAGTTATCTATTTTACTTTTTTCTAATATCTATTGTAATCTTCTATACAAAATAACTCTCTCTTCAATTAATTATTTTGTTTTTGCTAAAGAAGTTTTAAAACTCAGAGCTTTTGAAATTTCTATAGATGTTTTTGGTAAATTAGATAATATTTTTTTCATAATAGTCAATTTCAATCTATCAGTTCGAAGAACATATATACTGTTACACACAATTTTGCAATGAAATGTTTCTGATATATCATTTACATTCCTATGTTAATCAAGTAACATCTTTAATATGAGTATTTATCATTCCTAACTATAAGATTTTTCAATATCATCTCATGAAAGTTAACCTATAATAAATATTTTTTTTACTCTTATATTCTATATAAATCAATATAAATCTATAAATAGTATATTTCTTGATAATTTTATACCATTTTCATACTTTCACTTTAAATATTACGGTTAATACAATAATACTTATAATATTCAAAGTTTATATGATAAATTTAACATAATATTTCGCAATGATTTTCACAAATACAACATACCCTCTGGATTATGAGAGCTTTAAAGATCTGGGAAATGATATTCATCACCTCACTAAAACATCAGGAGCATAAAGGTTATATCCCCAGCTTCATCAGGAGTAACCACATGATAAAACACTTCATTAGATATTAGCTACATTGATTAAACTTAGCAGTAATCAAATTTAGTAAAGTTGTATTATGTGTTGTAGTAAAAAAAGGATCCTCTTCTCCCTTTGCTTCTCTAAAATTTCTTGAGCCAATCTGAGATAATATTTAGGCAGTGGTGGTTATGAATTTGACTCAGATAGCTTCCTGGCTTGTGTTCTATGTCAGGGAAGCAGCCAGATTGCTATACGTTTGAGAGCCTCTTCAGGGGTTCTATTCAAGTCAAGTGTCTTGATATGGTTAGTGAATTACATGGATTTGTGATCAAGATGGGTTTGGAGAGATCACATGCACTAATTAGGTCTATGATTGATGCATTTGGGAAGTGTGGTAGCCTTGTCAATGCTAAGATACTGTTTGAGAGACCAATGAGAAGAGACTGAATCTCTTGTACTGCTCTAATTATCACAGGCTTTGAACAGCGAAACAGCTTCACAAGTGATGCTTTTGATATCTTCAAAGAGATGATACTGATGAGAACTCAGCTGGACGAGGTTGTAGTATCTTCAATGCTTAAAATATGCACCAACATCGCTTTGAAATCCATTGGAAGACAGATCAACTGTTTGGCCTTAAAATCCTCCCAAATCAGATTCGATGCTGCTTTGTGTAACTCTCTGATAGATATGTATGCAAAGTCTGGGGAAATTGAAGATGCAGTTCTTGCTTTTGAAGAGATGGAAGAGAAAGATGTGAGGTCATGGACCTTTTTGATTTCAGGATATGGAAGACATGGGAATATCGAGAAAGCAATTGATCTTTTCAACAGAATGGAGCATGAAGGGATACCCAAACCGAATGACGTCACGTTTCTTGCTCTCCTCTCTGCTTATAGCCATACAGGAGAAACCGAACTTGGCTGGAACATTTTCAACACAATGATCCACAAGTGTGGTATCAAAGTTCGAGAAGTGCATTTATCTTGCATCATAGATATGCTTGCTTAGAAGAAGCTTATGAACTGATAAGAAACAAAAAAACGGCATTACAAGTCATAGCTCATCAGCTTGGGGAGCTTTTCTTGATGCATGCATGCGTCATGGGAACATGCAACTCAATGAAGTAGCAGCTGCGCAGCTTCTGAGTATGGAACCGAAGAAACCGGTCAATTACATTAATTTGGCAAGTGTGATTAGTGTAACTGATTCTTGCAATAAAGAGACTCGGACAATGCTTTGAAGACTAGAAAGCTTATGAAAGAGAGTGATTCTTGCAATAAAGAACCTGGATACAGCATTGTGTATTGATCAGAAGACTATAAAGGTTTTGAAAATGCAAATGTTTTAAACCAAAGTGAAGTTATTGAGGCCATAATAAGCATCTTAAAGTTTCAGGGAATAGTGATACACTTTCCAAATTGTAATGTGATAAATATATATGAGTTACAACAAAACAATATAATATCTTCTTCCTGCAGGGTCCTAATCCATCAGTTCTTAGAAGCCTCAGTTTGCTACTTGGTAATCACGTCCCAACGCCATATGGTCCCGTCCTCGCAGGCAGCAAGAATTGTGCTACAATGTCATTGAAGAAACGGATTGTCTCAAATGTTTAGGATCAGTCATAAAATCAATATACATATTGGTGAGAGAAGATGAATATAACATACTTTCCATCAACGGACATAGCGGTTTGCCTGATCACACATTTGGATTGATTGTGTGATAACCTATATAGCAACAGAGAATCATGTCAAGAAAACAAAAAGTAGTGAAGCTTAACTATTTGATTTAAAGATCAAAGATCTGTGTCTGAAGCTGGAAGTGAGACTTACTTTGTAATCAAAACAGGAGGGCAACTTTTCAAATCCCAGACATAAATCTTTCCTTCCTGGTTCCCTGATAAGTGATAAATGTTCCACAAATTTGGTAACAAGATATTCAAGTTTAAAGTTTAATGCAGAATAGTATATAGAGAGAGCATTGTGATCTCACCTATTGCAAGAGAACTGAATTGGAAGTCGCAAGAAAACTTGATAAACCAGATATCAGACATTGGAACCGGGTATCTTTGTAGAACATCTGAAGTACCCTGCAAACATCATCATCAACACAACTTCAGTCTTGTAACATTTGTGATTAAATTAATAAAATGAGATCCTAACCTCTCCAGGAGAGTTCTCTTTCAGTTGTGGTTCCCACAATAAGATCTCGTTGTCCACACTCTGAATCAGATATATAGAACATAAGAGTGTAAACTATAGCTTATTCCACCAAAAAAGAAAAAGTCACTTATTCTAGTAGCACTGACTAACTAACCTTTGAAAGGATAAAATCACCAACCCAACGGTTACAATCTACATAGTTTGTATGAACTGAAGCAGTAAATACCTACATACACACACACACAGAAGTAATGTTATCAACAAAGTCCATCAATACATTGTTTACAAGACGAAGGAAAAAGAAAATACTTACAGGGAATTGTACATACTTTGTTGGGAACTTTGTTGGGTCATCAGTCCATGTGTATGACTTCTCAACATAAGTCCAAAACTCTGAAAGCAGACAAAAGAACAAGATCATACAAATACAAGTTCCTTTCAAGTGTGTTAAGGTTTTTTACTCGTACCTTTCATTGACCATATCTTAATAGTGGTGTCCATACCACAGCTAGCAAAACGGAAAATCTCAGTGGGATGAAAATCCTACAAAGTCAAGAGATGGTTACACTTAACAATCAGATAATTGTTTTAAGGGAATATAAAATACCATATTGGTAAAGGCTTACCACACTTAGAACTTCGTATCGGTGACCTCCAGCTCCAGCAAATATCAGAATACATATCCCAGTTTCAACGTTCCACAGCCTAACAGATTCATCCTGATCCAATCAAAACCGTAAAGAGCTCTTTAATCATCAACAAATAAATAAATGTAGAGAGAAACAAAAATAAAGCCAAGAGATATTATACCTTGCTTGCAGTAATCACAAGCTGAGGTTTCAGAGGTTGTGTCCTGATTTCGTTCACTGAATCCCCATGGCCCAAAAGGCTCTGCACATGTGTGAGAGAGCACACAGATTATACAAACACAGAACATCATTCTAAAAGCTAATTAAAAAAAAGAATATGCAAAGATACCTTGTGAATCTTTTCATTGTTGACGTCAATGACTCGGACTATGCCTTTCACTCCACCAGCCGCAACAAATGGGTTCCCCAAAACGCCGCAAGCCCAGCTAACAGTGTAAAACGACTCCTCCTTCTGATCTCATATAACAAATGGACCTCAATGTTACATGGAAAACCTAGAAAATATATATAATAATAATGTATACTTCCTTACATCTTCATCAGCATAGGATTGCAATGCAGATATGGCACCATCTTCAAGACAATTGTACAGCGTAATCTACATAATAAGAGAGACACACCAATTGCAATAGTGAGATCCATGACTCAACCAAGATAGAGAGCAACCTAGTCTGTTAGGTAATGAAGCCATAAACACCAGCTAAGTTTAAAACAGAAAAAGCCATAAACTTTCACACAATCTCTAAGCTTATCACAATCAGCTATCTGTATAGAAGGAACCCATCAAGCAAAGTTTCAATTTTTATTTTCCAGACAAGGGAATCAACGACAACATCCCAAAACAGAAATGACAAACCCCCAAAATCAGACCAAAAAAGGGAAGATTTCAATAGGGCAAAAATCAATCTCCACCTAAAACCTAAACAGACCCAGAACAAAAGGAGAAGACTTTTTACCTTATTTCCACCAGCGGTGACGAAGACACTGAAGAAACGAGAATCAAGGAAGTTGAAGACAACAGCGTACAGAGGCTTCTTCCCTTCTTGAATCCTATTGGTCACTTTGTACGACTTCTTGTTCGATGGAGTCAATGACCCAACAAGCGATTCGTTCCCTAAGGTTACCTTCGACATTTTTCAAATCTCTCTCTCTTGCACACTGTTCTGTTTCTCTAGTCTTATAAGCTCACTAGTCTCATGCAATAAACAGGTCTTTGTAAGTTTCGATAATTATGGGTTTCCCAAGTTACTGCTAATTTGGTAAGAAAATTATTTTTGACCAGACCAGCAAAAAGATAGCAAAGTTTGCTATGAAAATCGGAATCAATATTATTATTTAGAGAAAAATATCTCAATTACCACTAAAAACTGACTAAGTAAATTGAATATTTTAGTATACCATATTTTTATTATGATAGAATATTTTGAAGTAGGAATGATATATGATTTGTAATTAATACAATAGAAATTGACCAATCTACAATCAACAAGTTTTGATTAAATTGGCTGAATGTGGTATATTGACTGTATTTTTTTTGGTCATTATATTGACTGTAAATACATGTTAATCTTGTAATTGCTAAATCTTGATAACATTTTATTCCTTTGAAAACTATTTTACAAATCTTTCTTGATTTTTTCTAGATGTTACAAGCTGCTTCCTAAAAACACAACGTTTTTTTTTTGCTAAAACCCTAAAAACACAACGTTGGAATGAGTTTCTAGATGAAAGATTAAAATGAATACTAATGTTTAAAACAAAAATTGAGACTATTTTCATGTGCCTACTTTAAAATGATATATGCATTTTCTAATTCTTACATATAACTAAAATACTTAAAATAATAATTTAATAATGTTAAAAAAAATTAAATGAGAAACTACTGAATGATGCTCTAAGAAATTGTTAGCTCCAATGTAAAACTGAAAATCTAGATCAGTGATCGGTTAGATATCAAGTTTTAAGTAGTTGTCCCAGTACACAACAACGGGCTCAATTTTAATCCCTGTTCGGAATCGCGCTAGACGGTATCCGTGCGGCAACTTCGGACCTAGCGAGTTATAAAAAAATCGGGATAAACTCGGGATATACGCGGGGCCTAGTTTTTAATAAATTTTTAGTTTTAAATCTGCAAAGATTCATCAAATACCAAAGTAAACCATATATCATATTTATTCTTCTTCAATCACATCTAATATATGAACAAAACAAAAACAGTTCACTCACAAAAAATCACAAAATATTGTTTTGACAGTAAGAAAAGAAACAAAATATTAATTATAATCCTATTGTTCATCAGTGATCAGTAATATATATTGATCTTCTAGTGGTTTTTGTAGAGTGCTAGAATTAGAACTTGATATAAAAACTAAAATAAAGAAAGGCCAGACAATTAACATAAAGTTCATAAAAATGCAAAAATTCAAAAAAAAAGTTCCATAAGAAACAAATAAAAGTGACGTGATGTTAGGATCGACAATTCCTAGTTATGTTGTTGGGAGAAACACAGTTAACTCAGATTAATTTTTGCTAAATGGGCCAAAATACATTTGGACCAAAAAGTATCTCGCATAATGTAACGTTTTTATCGGACGATTTCTAAATAACGCGGACGCGTAATCAATTTTCTCGTTCAACTCGGAACAAAATCGACTCACCGTATAATGTAACCGAATAGACCTTATTCGCCATGGTCAACAACTGAATCACGTAAACTCGGACGATTACGCGGCTAGGCGGCCGTATTTTAGAACAGGGATTTTAATTCTGATTCAAATCTCTATATCAAACGTATATTTTTTTTTTGATAATTCAGAATATTTGACAGAATAAAGTCCAATCTGCTAGTATATTGAAGGATCGGAGGTTCATATAGTTTTTGTCATTAGTGTCATGGAATTGATTTGAACCCGGATTTCTTAACTCACCAGAATTCGCTTACCACTAAACCACCCATGTGTTATTATTTCGGGTGTATTCTTTATCGTTTCTACGAAAAGATAGTCCCTATATATTTTAGGGAATTTGTAATGTACAAAAATTAATAATTTGTTCAGTAATTAATTGACTTAGCTTTCGTCTATACAACATATATTATGTAATATTGATCTTTTATTCTTTTGTGTAAGTGCAATACATGTTAATCTTGTAATTGCTAACATTTTGAAAACATTTTCTTCTTGATAACATTTTATTCCTTTGAAAACTATTTTACAAATCTTTCTAACAAGGTATTTTAAGTTACAAGCTTCTTCCTAAAACCATAACATTGGAATGAGTTTTTAAATGAAATACATGTTAATCTTGATAACATGTTATTCCCTTGAAAACTTTTTTACAAATCTTTCTAACAAGGTATTTTTAAGTTACAAGCTGCTTCCTAAAAGCACAGTGTTGGAATGAGTTTTTAAATGAAAGATTAAAATGAGTACTAATGTTAAAAACAAAAATTTGAGAGACTATTTTCATGTGTCAACTTTAAAATAATATATGCATTTTCTAATTCTTACATATAACTAAAATACTTAAAATAATAATCTCATAATATTAAAAAATTAAATGAGAAACTACTGAATGATGCTCTACTCTAAGAAATTGTTAGACAATACACAAAAACACTTTACTTTTAATAATCTATAATGATTCTATACATATTATTTGTATTCTATACAGCATATATATTATGTAATATTCTCTTTTAATCTTCTATAACTAGTTCAACCTGCACACAAAAACACTTTACTTTAATAATTATTTACAGAAACGCTAGTTGTGTACCTTCTATATCCATTCAATAAGTAATTTATTCATTGGTAAAATTGTAGTAAGTGGATTTTTTTTTATTTTGCGATTTGAGCTTCTCCACCTACTTCTTTCACATAGTAGCTTTGCGGAAGAAAGATAATTTTCAAAGGATCTATTAAGTTACGAAGAAGATAAACATTTTTTTTGTTGAAAAAATGTGTTCTATTTTATTATATGCATATAAAATAAAAATGCAAAATAGCGTGTATTATATTTGTTCTATTCATATTATGTAATGTAATATATTATGTTAATATACTATATTATCATATTCCATTTTATTTGGGTTTAGGATTATTAACATTGAGAGTTTAATATTTAAGGATTGGGGTGGGATTAAGATAATGTTAAGGGTTTGACTGGTTTCTCCGCTACCATTCGTAAAAGCAGTTTTTGCGATTAATAGCAGTTGACAGCGTTTCAAAACAATCATACAAACCAGTATATATCGTTTCAAACCGCTCCGAACCTCTTAAAATCAAAAGCTGGTTGAGTTAGCCATTGCGGTTGCGGACAGTTGCAGATGGATAACTAAATATAGAATTAACTTTTTAGAATATTTAAAATTTTAAATTAAAAATTAAAAATGGAAATATTATAAATAATAATACATACACATTTTATATATTAATTTAAATTCACAAACAATATCATAATTTATTTTATAAAAACTTTAAACTAGGTATTCATTAGAACTTTTAAAAATTAGTATAATACATATATAAAGATATACACATATATAAAACGAAACAAAATATTCTAATAAAAATTTTAATATAAATCTTCAAAAAATTATTAAAATTATAACTTTCAATTAACTAAAAATTTAAATAAATAAAAATAATATAAGTAATCATATTATAATAATAACTATTATATTTTATCAAAATAGTATATTTTATATTTTTATAATATTATAATATGTTTATATTGGTAATTTATTATTAAAATACTGTAATATTTCATAATTAACCAGTCACAAATATCCTGTAAATTCAATAATTTTCAAGTCATACAAAACACAAAATAAAGCTTAAAATTGTAATCATTCGCATCCGCTAACTCCCGCATCCGTAACTGTAACCGATGTGTTGGAATCTGTCGGGCCCTTAGTATTTAGATTATAGAGATTGAGATAGAATTGATGTCATATAATATTTTGGTGATGTTGGATAGAACATTTAAACTTTCTATGCGGTAAGAACGTACTTAAACATGAACCAGATACGTAGTGATCGATGCCATCTTTTTTTTATTTGTTACATGTAATTTGTACAAACCAAAAATATAATCGGATAAGTTGAAGTCAAAATCATAGCCACTCACTTATTAATTTCCTTGAGATTTTAGTCATTTGACAAATTATCCCTTACAAGAACCCTTAATGCTTATCAATGCCACTAAAATGCCACACACCCTCCCCCATTTCTTCCATCCCGACATGTGTTGTTGGATATTGATCTCTAAATCCATCCCAAAACAAAAAACGGAAAACTGCCAAAATGGAACAAAAATTCAGTATGGTTGTTCTTATAGTATAAAATTATCATTTAGCTGTTCTTTTAGTATAATTTTTTCATAATCTCAAAATTAACCCTTGATTAATCTAATTTAAAACATTAAACTAATAGATTTTTTAAAAATAATTAAAAGCGTTTCAAAAGGAAAAATAAAAATAAGCTTATTAAAAACGTTTTACAAAGTTTTATTTTTATAAAAAGTTTAAAACGTTTTTAATAAAACTTTAATAAAATAAACTTTGTAAACTTAAAAAAAAAAACTTTACAAAAAGTTTTTGATAAAAACTTTAAAAATACTTTATAAAAAATTTACAAAGTTTTATTTTTATAAAAAGTTTAAAAAGTTTGTAAATTTTTTAATTTTAAAAATCTTTTTAAGAAAAATAAATTTTTAAAATGTTTTTAATAAAAATTTAATAAAAATAAAATTTGTGAACTTTATAAAAATAAAACTTTACAAATTTGTTTTAGTAAAACGTTAAATAAACTTTATAAAATAATTTTACAAAGATTTATTTTTATAAAAAGTTTAAAATGTTTGTAAACTTTTTAGTTTTATTAAACTTTAAAAAAAATAGAATAAGAGTTTGTGAAAATCACAAAGCAAACTATGGAGATATCAAAGATTGATGAAGAAAAAAAAATACAAGATCATTTTTTTAAATTTTGACAAAAAAATCGCTCAAAACACGTTTTAGGAAATTAGAATATTTTTAGGATATTGTAAGAATATTTACTTAACTGATTTTTTTTTAATTTTCGCAATAAACAAATTTTCTTATCCGTAGAAATCACCTTTTACTTTTTTAGAACAATGACAAAAATCGTGAATGCAATTTCTACCTCATGTAAACGTATGAGTAGATTCTAGATTTTGTATTCCCGAAACTTTAGAATACTTCGGCTCTAACTGGTGACCAGTAAGGAATCATAGGAACAACAAAAAAAGGAATAAAAAGGAAAAAAATAATAGGAGTATTGTTTTCTACTGTTCCTTCCCGGATTTCATAAGGAACATATTTCTTCTTTATTTCCTTAAATTAAAAGGAATGAGAAGGAATACTGAAGAAAAAAATATTCTTTATAAATGGTGTCGGATTTAAAGAACGAAGAAGAATTGATTATTTTCATTCCTTATAAATGGTGTCAAGTTTAAGGAATAAAAAGGAATTAGTCATTCCTAGTCATTTCTTTGGTTACCAGTTAGAGTCTTCATTAAATTAGAACATGCATTCCACATGAAAGTGACTATCTTTAGGAATAGTAGAATTCGCATTCATGCACTTTAGAATTTTAATAAAAAGTAAATTGTTCGTTCTAAAAAAGTAGATGAACATGTTTAATTTAGAATTCTTTTTCTACTAACTCATTTTCCGTAGAAGACTCAATCTTCTTTTAGTAGAACGTAATTCAAATTTTTTATTTATTAAGTTTTTTAACTAAAAAACCTGTTTGTGTATGTGGTGTTTTATTAATTTTTTATATTTTTTATAACTTTTGATTCACAAAACTATTTATTTCATTAATTTCATTAATTTTCAAAAATAGAAAAGATAAAAGAAAGACAAAATGGACAAAAATTGTTTTATATTAAGGGGACAATCATGCTGTTTTTTGTTTCATTTTGGCAATTTTTCAAAAAATAATCAATAGCTATATTATGGGTCCGATTGGTAATGATTGTAGCTCCAAAATTATTGTTGTAAGAAAAAATCTGTAAACTTTGCTGTAACTTTAGATTTTATTGCTGTAAAATTTTATAGAAAGCACTAATAATTGCTTTGGATATTTGACTCTACAGAGTATTTATACAGCTTTAGATTTTTTCAAAAGTTGTGGTTTTAAAAAGTAAATTAAAGCCTAGTTACTCTAATTTTGGTGCTTTATAAATAAATGGGAATGTGGAGAACACCCACAAAAATTATCAATCACATCCTATATAAGTTGTTGATTTCTTAGAAAGATGACTTTTGTACACCAAGTTGACCAGTCTTACTCCAAGGAGTTTTACTAAGGATTTAATACACTATGAACCACCACCAGAAACACATTAAAATCTACATAGAGAATATATTATTAACAGAAACTTCAAAAGTAAATTATTTAATAAATAAGTATTTTGTGATAAGGAAGGGATATAATCTTATCTCCATTTTTGATTAAAAAAATCATACAAGATCTATAAATAAATCTACTTACATCTTCCAATCAAATCAACTACAAATCGGTATAATCATAAGATAATATTTTTTTAGAAAGTCTTATATAAAATATTGTTCCATTAAAATCATTAATTAATAATCTATTTGTACATACATTTTTATAAGTATAAACTATACAATATATAGTTATCTTTATATTCACAATGAAACTATCTTTATTTTTTCTTAATAACTCAATATGTTTTGATAACATTTAGAAAAAAATATATCTAAAACCAAATTTAAATTTTGTGAAACATAAAAATATATACCAAATAATATAATAAAATAATATGAAAGTCGACTTATAAAATTTAATTAAATTATATACAGTAAATTCAACTATTCTCTTATTTTATAAATAAAAATATTCAAAAAAAATTGAATGAAGATTTTTGTAAATTAATAACTATATAAATTAATAAAATATTATAGTCCTAACATTGTTTATTTATAGAGTTTTTACTGTATAAGTGAATAGATTCTCTTGGTCTGAATTCTCATCTTCTCTTCAGTCTTTTTTTTTTTTTGAGAAAGATCTTCTCTTCAGTCTTCTCATGTTATTTCCATGGTTGGTCTTAAAGAAATTTTACCGTTTTTTCATATTCAATGCTTTTATTCGAAATGAAGCTTAATTTGTCATGTAGCAATCATGATTTGTAGATAATCACATTTCTCATGCCTTAGGGTTGCTCTCTTAATACGTGCGTATATATGAATATAACGCCCATATATTTGTCTATGTGTATATATAATTGCACCAAAGCAACACACGATCTCCACAAGATTAGTGGATCGATTACATTCAGATCTGAAAATCTAAAACTAAAACTTGTGGGTCGGTTTTGCATTATCAGTCATCTCTGTAAGTGTATTAGCACATACCATTCATGCCCATTTTCATTTGTTAAGTTTGTTTATATTGTTCTCCGAAAATGTTTTCGTAGATTGAAAAATAACATGAATATTGTCTAACAGTTACATGTATTTATATTGATTTTTTTCTTCAAATTTCTATAGAGAAATGGAGAACGAATTGGATTTAACACTGAGGTTGGGTCTGTCAAGTCCTACTGTTGAGACACATCTGAGCTTAAGCACTCTCGCCATTGATCAGGTTGTTTTTCCATTAATATTATCCTTGTCACTGTTACTGATTGATGAAGCCATGAATAACAAGAAAAATTACACACACACAATTTTGAAGTTCCTAATGATCTCATCGTTGTAATTTTGATATAATTCAACGAAATTTTAGTTGTAAAAACATGAAATATCTGATGAATAAATCCTAGAGATCTATCACACCAATTACCACAGAAAAAAATACATGACTTAGTACGTGTTTATCTTAAATCTTACACAGAATTTTCATTTGAATAATTTCATGTATATTAATTGAACTCATATTTAATTCATTAATCTTTGTTTAAGGAAAAAAACTAACCCCACACTGTTTTAAAGGTAACAGTTGCAATTTGGAGGAAAAAAACATTTAATCCTTGTCATCATTTTGTAACAGCGCTGCATATGGACAATTATTACATAAATACGTATTGAATGCTAATTAATTACACCATATTAGGGGAACAACGTCGACGGTAACCGCCGAGACAACAACAACGACAGCGAGATTTTTTGGAAAAACAATGAGTCGACCAACGACCACGAAGGTGTGAGAAAGAACGTCGACGTCAATATCCAATACTACAACTTAGTCTTCAACCACTTCGCCGGCATCGGCGAGACCTTGAACTTTGCTCCTTTCCCAACGCAGCCGTCTCCGGCTCCGGCGACGGAGACTCCTATGGGAAGTGAACATGTGCTCATTGATGTCCCTGCTAAGAGAGCACAACGTAACTCTTTAGCGTTTAAAGACGCTGTGGACGCAAACGCAACTTTAGTGCGTCGTTGGGGCTGCAGCGGCGCCTGTTTAGCAGGAAGGATTAACGAGATGAGAAAGTGTACGAACAAGAACTGCAACGCAATTAACACTCCTATGTGGCGAAAGGGTCCTCTTGGTCCCAAGGCAAGTTCATTAACTAATCTCAAAATCTTTAACTTATTAACCGTGTCCGAATTAAATTTATGATGATAACTGCGCTGCTTAAACCTAAACTTACACTAAATGAATGTTGATTGGTTAACTAATGTGTTTCAGAGTTTATGCAATGCTTGTGGGATAAAGTTCAGGAAGGAGAAAGAGAGGAGAGGCAATGGAACTGAGTGACTGTGGAATTGTTTTTGTGTTTGATTAATATAAACAAAAATAGAGAAAATGACTCATTGTTAACTAAGCATTATCTGTCTCTGATTAAGCTTATTGAGATGAAAGCTAAACTATGGAGATTTAAGCATATTTATTGAAATGTCATTCATATTCTATATGTTAGATATATTTATTTGCAGCTTTTTTTAATGAAAACAAAAAATGTTCCATATACCTACATCATTAGAGTTGTACCAAATTATGCTAAATAATGGCATTAAATTTTAAAATAAAATACCATTTTACTTTTTTATATCCTTTTTAATTTTATTCGATATGTTTCTATTCGTTGTTTCGAAATCGATCTGTACTTAGTACTTACATTTCAGGTACAACTTTTAATTTTTGTTTTATTCTTTGTCATCTATCTTTACTAGTTATCGATTAGATTTCTCTTGTGATCGTATATCTCCGGAAAGATTTTGATCTTTATTGGCTTCTAAAACAATCTGTGATTCTGTTTCGATGATATTAATCAAGGCTACTTACTACTTATATATTACTGTACGATTTGTTATTTTTGTTTTATTCTTTGTCGTCTATCTTTACTAGTTATCGTTAAGATTTCTCTTGTGATTGTATATCTCTGGAAATATTTCAATTTTTATTGGCTTCTACTTCCGAAGATAATGTGTTTTCATCAGTTTATGTGTTACTTGTTTAATAGAATTTTTAGAAGACAAAAAAATATGTATTCGTTATTAAAAAAAATACAAAAGCATATTCAATCATGGAGAAATACTATATATTAGTAACTTTAAAAAGGCTATTTAAAAGAAAAACATATCAGAAGTAATACATATTCGCACACGAATTTACATAAACTATTATTGGTTCATCTATCTACTTTTATCAGGTTTTAGTGTTTTTATTTTCTTTTGACACCAATTTTCAGTTTTACAGTAATTTACGTCTAGTGATGAATTCATCCGTCGTCATTAGTCATTTAAAAATTGAAATATTGACGTAAAGAAAATTCATATTACTGATTTTAATACAGACAGATTTCTAAAATGTAGTCTTTATATATATTTTCTCAAATTCATCCCATTGCACTGCTTTTTCATTTCCTATCAATTTTAATGGATTTTCAAATGGTTTGTACGGTTAAAATTTCTCTCCAAGGATGAGATTTATATTTTTTTTTTTGTAAAAATGATATTTACATATTTTGAATTCTGGTTATGTATAGAAATAAAATGATTAAAATTAAAATATATTGATATTACAGCTGTATGTATGACTGGACGTTATTCTTCTTCTTTTTTAAGCAATAGAGACGTTATTCTTTAGAGAGATTGGGTGAAATATACCCACCAAGAGCCCATATTAGGCGAATGCCCATCGATTTGGATAAGGCAAAAAGGACTAACCTTTCTTCCTGGAATGGACGATTTTGCCCCTTCCTTGTTTCGCGGTTGTTCGGCGTTTTGCAGAAAGCGTTGTCAGAAAGCAGAAAAAAGGGAGATTTGGTTGATGCGTGTGCAGAAGCACGTGTCTGACACAAGGATGCGCCGGAGCCGACGAACCACTGGGTAATAACGAGTCCCTTACTCGTTATGATGACAAAAGCTTCGGTAACCGGAACTATGGTTGCGTTTTGGGTTTAGTGGATGGTACTATGGACAATAGGTTGGAATATATATAATTAGCAGAGGGCTGAGGGATTAGTGTGGGAGATTAAGCGAAAACGAAAATTGTGAACTGGAGTTTAGAGGTTTGAAACTCGATTGACAGTGATCGTTCTCTCTTAGGGGAAATGTATGGATTCTTCTCAAAGATGATAAACTATAAATAAACTTGTTTGTTTATAAACTTAGTTAGTAGACATTGTTGACGAAGCAACGACATGTTGGTGAAACTCAGACTAACTGTGTTTGTGTTTGTGCAGGAACCAACGACATTGTTGAGTACGAACAATGGGACATCTTGTGAGAGTAATGGTTGGTAACTGGCACCGACTTGCCCAGGGAACGTGGAAGTTCGGCATCCAACAGTCAAAGGTGAAATACGATCTTGTGTTGAAGGAGAATGAGAGTTACGAGTCGTTGGTGTCAATGGTGAGGGAAAAATACCAAGTTTTCCCGGGCGAGCCTGTCGTCTTGACATTTGACTTCCCTGACTGGATGAAAGTTCCTGGAGACTTCACCAAACCGCCTCTTGAGATACTGGAAGACCAAGATGTTGCGCTCTTCATGGCTGTGAGGATGGAATTCGCCAGCTTGGTGCTATGCGTGGTTTATGGTAGCATGGAAGTGGGTGAGTTCCGCAGAATCCGTAGGGATGAGTTCGGCCTTACAGAAGACGGGACCGACGTTGTGCCACCTAAACCAGTGCCATGGAGAGGTAGAGTTAACCTAAATCACTGTATACAAATCGATAAAATAGTGTGTTAACTGTTAAGTATGTTTACGCGTGACAAAAACAAATTTACCGGATATATTCAATGCTCTGTTGCGTTCACAGATGATTAGTCTAGTTATATAGTGTGATAGGTGCTAAGTTTGGTAGTTATAGTGTTAACATTTGATTTAGCAGTGTTACCAGTGTTATTAGCATTGTTCACACGGTAGTAACAGTGTAATTAATGTTGTTACCGACTGTTTAGTTCTGGCTGTTAATATAGCTATTTCGTTATCAGAAAATATTACACCTTGGCGCGTAACAAAAATAGTATACCACAAATTATAATGTTGGCTGTTAATATAACGATTTCGTTAACAGAGAACATTCTATCTTAGCGCGTAACAAAATATTAAACCAAAAATAATTATGTTAGCGTATGTTGTCTAATTTGCTATTATAATTTAATTTTGGCTAACGTAATATATCTAGTTGTTAAGCTGGGTAATTAAATACAAACGTAATTTTGGCTAACGTAAAAATAATTACAGTGATATATAATTGTAAGTGTTAAGTAATTACGTAGGTGCAAATACAAATGTTTACCTGTTCTTCTTCTTCTTCTTCTTCTTCTTCTGCGTCCTTTCCTTGGTCCTCGCTTTGCTGATCAAGGATTTGTGCGTCTAAAACCGCCTCCCCAACAGCCGTACTGCTGCTGCCCATTGGGTTATTTTTCCCCTGCGGGCCATTGTTGTACAAGAAAATCGTTAACGATAAATAAGTTGGTAAGGAACATTTTATATCTGCAACAATTACGTTCGGCAGTGATATCGAAGTTTAACTGTTAAGAAATAATTTAGTTGAAAATTTAAATGTTAACCTGGTCTCCCTCCTCTCCGTCCTGTCCTTGTTGCACGTTTTGCTGTCGAGTGAGTTGTGCGTCAGCAACCGCTGGTTGCTCTGGCGAAATGAGTTCGGAGGGGACCTAAGAATATACAACCATTCAATTATAGGTGAACGACAAACAATATTTTTAAAGATAAATTATTAGGTGGGCAAGATAAAAATATTACCTGTTCCCCACCAATGTTGGGCGCTACGTCGGAACTTAGCGGATGAGATTGGGCGTTAACATCTAATACTGGACTTAGGGGTTCGTTGGTTTGGATCGTAGCCTCAACATGTGTTGTCCCAGCAATGTTGTCAACATCAGCTTCTATATCGAGATCACGAAGGACGGAGTTGATGCGGAACTCTGCAGCTTCAGATGGAGTGCTGTGTATTGGCAAATCTGGAATCCCAAGATTAGGAGGGTGGGGGCGAACATCATTAGGAGACAGAGGTTGCTGAGACTGCTGAGGAGGGATGTCGTCAACCGGAACTTCGCCGCTTGAGCTGCGCTGGCCAATTACTTCAGATATAATCTGGGTAAGTGACGCTTCCATAGTCTTCAGTTGGCGTACAAGGGCGTCGCCGATTTTCCTATCAATGTCCTCGAACGCGAGCTGCTGGGATAGGATAGTAGATGCGCCAAGCTTCTCAAACTTGTCTTCTATCGCTTGGTAGATACGCTTCTCCAAAGCGATGATTTCTTGACGTATAAAAGTTTGAGTGCCAGTGTCAGAACTCTGCCCTACAGTTGCCTCCCCACCGTGCTCCTTCTGCTTTTTTTCCTTTGGTTCTTTCTCCTTTTGTTTCTTCCCCGACTTAAGACCACCGAGATCATTTTGGTTGACACCACCTTTGAACATCTCCTTTCGGAAAACAAATCCTGAGTTAATCAGACGGACCATATTATCTACCGCCAAATCCACCAACTCGTCAACCCACGTGAAATCTTTTCCAGTTGACCATCCTTCGTGCGGGTCATCTAGAATGCACTTCACAGGTACCTGCAATAAAAACGGGATGAATGTAACAATTATTTTGGCTTCTAAGTAATTGTGGTATAGGAATGGTAATAAACGTTAGCAGCTAACATGACAATTTACAATCAAGTGTGTATGTTAACTAGCTAACCAAACAAAATAACATGGGTTGGTGGTTCCTAAAAAAAGCTTTAAAACATCTTAGCGTCTAAACAATCAATTATCCTTATATACTGAAGTTAACTGTAAACAAATAACTAGTTCATCAAACCATCCTAATTAATGCGTGGCCAAAGGAAGAATTTCATTACCTCGCACTCGACGTCTGCACTCTTAGCATGACCGGGAATCAGACAGTACTTTGGCGCCTTTGATGTTGTTTCCTGCGGCATCAAGTTTTCATCTTCTGGCGGTGCTTCTTCTTCACCGGTCTCAAGATCACTATCGGAATCAACAATGACAATTGGCTCTGACTTACTGATTTCTTCTTTCAATACAGGGACGGCCGCCAAAAGCACAAGCTGAATTGCATCAACATACCCGCGAATCGCGACAGGCATATGAGAAAGTTGCTCTTCATCCTTAGAAATAAGAGAGGTAGCGAGCAATTGGAAAGAAGCTCTGCCCCAAGGGTAGGCAAGAAACTCGTCTAAGTTTCTAATCATTTCAACATGCTCCGGCATGATTCGAGGTATGTGAGAAGAAGGAAAAAGGATCGAAGATGTAATTGCAAGACAAGCAAACTTAATCCTCGCCTCTTTGCCTCTAACATGCTTGTTCTTCAACATGTCGATGGCCGTGTCCACCGTACAGAACTTCAGGGACCCTAGAAGCTCATGCTAGTAAAGCTTCTCCTTCAATGGGTTTCTGTTCTTCTGAGGCTTGGGTTCCGGTAACTGATCGCAATTCAATCCGGTGACAATTGCAAACTCACGAAGTGACATCCTAACCGGCCGGCCCGCAAACAAAAACCACACCTCATATAGTTTGTTAACTTTGAGGATCCTCACGACGATGTATTGTCCAAACGCACCTGAGAATGGAGGGTTCTCATAGATATCCAAAATCTTCGCGAAGGTAGAATTTCGAAGAAACTCTAACTCATCAGGTTCTAGGGCTTGGAGAAGGTTCTCGGTCCTCTTCATTCGGTGGTACGAGTTGACTCGCTCACCGAGTGGTTCTTCGCCGGCGGCGAACATTCTAGGTGGTAGCACCTCTTCGGTCATCTCGGCGTTAGTCTAGAACGATGACTGTGGTTTTTGGATAAAGAGGGCTAATTGGAAAGAAGATGATGAAGAAGATAACGGATTACGAAAGAGAAGGAGTGAGAGATGAATTTAAATAAGAGGAATTTTAGTTGGGGGATGTGAACAGAGACACCTGCGAATAAATGCAACTGTCCGTTAGCGCGGTTCACGAAAGGTTACACTAACACTCTATCGAGTGATTTAGCAGTAAAAGGAATTACACTAATCTATTAACCAATGGAAAAAGAGGGAGTGCCCGACAAATATCAAGCGCGTGGCAGGCCTACTCCGTATAGGTTGGCGCGGTATTGAAGGATAAAATCGTCAATGAAAAATGGTTTGTTTGGTTAGGGGTAAGCCATCAATTATCGGTTTGGTTAGGGGTAATTATACCAATTTCTCTATTCTTTAAACCAATGTAATTGGTTTTCTTTGTTTGTGTTCGAGTTGTCGCATATATTAATATGATAAGTATCTAGTCCACAGCGAGAAGATATAATTGCAAAACCGGTTACATTGGTTTGAGAGAATGTTGTTTTTTATTGGCGAACTCGTCAGTTAAAATAATGATATTGATTTAAGTACATTGATAGGAAACTGTCATTTTAAAAATCAAAGTAACAAATATTTTATTTGTTCATAAACAAAATGAAATTGAGACATATGAACATAAACATATAAACTCAAATACGAGCATAAACATATAAAACGTCGTAATATGTAAACCTCTCAAATATCTATGAAATTTGACCGCAGTTGGAGATCACAGCAACGGGTACGGAAGTTTCCGTGCTCAAAGCCATAATGCTCGTGACTATATCCATTCCTTGAACAACTTGGCCGAACACAACACACTCGTCATCCAGATCCGGGTTCGCCTGCGCGTGGATCATGAACTGAGATCCGGTGCTGTTTCGACCACGGTTCCACATGGAGAGTATACCTGGACCGGTGTGCTTCTTGATGAAGTTCTCAACCTCGAAAAACCTACTGTCGTAGATACATTCGCCTCCGTTTCCTTTCCCTCCGTCAATGATATCTCCTCCTTGGATCATATAACCTGGGTCAACATGGTGGATGATCGATCCTTTGTAATGGAGTGGCTTACCAAGCTTCCCCATGCCTTTCTCACCGGTACAGAGGGCGCGAAAGTTCTCTGCCGTCCGTGGGGTCGTGTCGGCAAAGAGTTCCATTATGATCATACCAGCTGGTTTGCCGTCCACGGTCATATAAAAGTAAACCTTAGGGTTAGCCCGAGGAGGTGCAGGGGTTCCATCAATGGCTGGAGGTGGTATGAGTCGACCAACAGGGTTAACGTTAATTGTGCACACACCACCAGCCGCAACGTTAACTGTGATGTTTCTGTCGGTTTCATTAAAGCGAGAATTAGTTTCCATTTTCAGAGGAATTTAGGGCTGTTTCTGCGAAGAGACGAACTGATTCACCAAGCAGTTAAGATGGAAGAATGGTTGAAATAATCAAATCTTATCTCAGTATTTCATAGGTATTTACGGCTTTTACAGCTAATTTTAGACCATTTAAATTTGACAACACTCATTGAATTTGTGTTTTTTTTTTCTAAGTCCATGTAAATGTGGCTATTGTGTTCTTTTATTAGCTAAACACACAAATATTTTACAGTCATTAATAAATCGGGGAAAACCAAAATATAAACCAGTCCATAATATATATTGGATATTGTTGTACCAAAATACTTATCAATTAATAAAACATCAATCAGATTATAGTATTATACAATTAGTGGGATTAGTTTCAATACACTACTAAATACACTACTAGATTTGATATCTATATTTAAAACCCATGATTTTGACAAGATAATTTAATATTCTGTTGTTTTATTTTAGTTGCCGTTTTAAGTTTGTGTATATTGATTAAGAAAACATTTATTTTTTTCTATTTCTTATGTAAAAACATCATTATCGGTTCTTCTAACTATATTTTAACTAATAAAACTAAAAGAATATATAAATTTAATAAATTTTTCGACGAAATTTTAAGTGATATTTATTTTGAAAGAAAAATTTTACTTTACAACTACAACTAAATTGAAATGGAAATAGTATAATGAAATTTATAATTTTATATGTTTAATTTATATTTAACTTTTGAACTTTCTGTTTACTTTTGTGTTATTTTTTATTTGTTTTTCTTATTGAAAAAACTTATTTCCGGTAGAATAGACGTGACAAAAACATAACGTATTGGCTAACCGTCCCAACCGTCGAGTTTATAGATACCAGCATCGGTTAAGATCGTTTTGATAACCTTGACCAATACGTTTAGTTGTCTACGAAAAGACGTTTAACAATAGCTTATATCTGTAATAATTTATTTTCGTTTTCTATGGTCTGTGAGTATCGCTAATTCGCTTGTCAACTGACCCATGCTCTACTACCACCGAGCCACTGGCAACACACACTTTTGCTTACAAATATAATGGTTAGTTCATCTTTTTGTATTAAATAGTATAATGGTTAGTTCATCTTTTTGTATTAAATAGCATAATGGTTAGTTCATCTTTTTGTATTAAATAATTGTCCCCAATTTAAGATTCGAAGTGGGTCAAGTGAAACACATCACCATTGTTCAAATCATCGGATTACAAAGGCTGAACAACGACAGTAATTGAGATTAATTCCAATTTCCAAGTGATATATATTATGAGAACTTACATTGTGTTTGTCCCCAAGTATGGGGTGTGTAACTAAAAGAAGCTATGAAAGAGATCCACCAGCCAAGACCAAGACACAGTAAGAGAGAGAGAGGTCCCCACACCGAAGAGTGAATGCAGGAGCACAAGATAAAAAAATAAACAGAAGATGAAATCTACTTCCAAGACTTAGAACCATATGGAAACATCATGCTGCTTTTGTTGCATCGTTCCAACTACTCCTGGCGGCGTTAACATATCATCTCTGTAAACGAATGAGGCCATATCGATCGGTCCAGCAGAATCATACACACCCTGAAAACTGTTTCTGCTACTATTGTTATGCGCAGCTTCGGAGTTGTTATTGTTGTGTGCAGTGTCGTAGTAGTTGAACCCATTGATGTTGTACGTTTGGTTAGCTCTGTTTGGGATGTTGAAGTCTTCAAAGAAACTCCCTTCCACCATGTTTCCTTGGAAATGGAGATGCTCTTGATGACTCTGGACCGTTGGTTCATGACCATAGGAGTTTGGTTGCTCTGGACGTTCCTGTCGTACATTGACATGAGCTCGGAGATCATCTTCTGCCCATCTTCAGGAACTCCAACACCCGTTAAGTCAATTGGCTGGTTCACTGGCATTGCCTGAGAAAATCCAACGACAGGCTTAACTTCGTTGACATGGAACCTGGACGGTCCTGCTCCTCCATACGGTAAGCAACTGTCTCGGTGTGGACAACCCAGTTGATGGTTGTCTCTTGAGTTCCTATCCAGAACCCCCTATGGACACAACCAGGATTCTCACAGGTGAAGACCGTTCTCTCCATTATTGTGTTCAGATCTCTGTTAGGCTTCCTCTTCCTCATGAATTCTTCTTCCTTGACAAGGAAGTCAGGCTTGACCTCTTCCGCTTCATAAACACCGTCAACGTCGTACTGACTAGACTCATTCATCAGAAGCGAGCAACTTCCACCGCCTGATAAAGGAGGGCAGGACTGAGGGTAAAGCTCTCGAGCCAGGGCCTCTTCTTGATTAACAATGGCGAGCCAAGTAGCACTCTCTTTAGCAGTCATCTTATCCTGCAAGCATTTGGACTGCCTCACGAGCTTACGAATCTTGGCAACATCAGGAAACATATGCTTGATCACTGCAGTCAAAACACCGACTTTCCACGCCTTCTTCAGATCATGAGGCTTCTTGTAAGGAGCAGGACCACCGAGCTGCTGACACCACCAGTCTTCTTTCCCGGTAGGCCACCACGGAGGAGGGACACCTTTCTCCAGAGGAAACCGTCTCTGAGGAGGATCGCAATGCTGCATCAACGCCGACAAAAGAGACCCGAGCGTCGTGTCCTGAAGCTCTTGCAAACTATGCGATGTAGGTCCGCTACTTTCACAAACCCCAGAGATGTTGTTGTTGTTGTTCTCCGCTTGGTACTTAGATATAGCAGCAGGACCGTTACGATCGAACCTGACTTTATCTTTCCACCACTCACGTAGATTATCCGAAGCGCCGGTGACAGGCTTCCCGTTCTCGGGGATGATACCGTAGACAAAGCCTTGAGCTTTGCAGACTTCCATCATCTTCAACATGTACTTCAAGATCCCGTCCTGAGCTCTAGACATTTTCTTCCTCCTCGCTTGCTCTTGGGACTGTTGTCTCTGCTTGGCGGAATCAACAACAACAACAACTAAAAAAAAAAAAAAAAAAAAAAAAAAAAACAACAACAACAACTCCTTGTTTTTTGCTCTTGTCGTGTTGCTGCTCCTTGAGACGTTTGAGACGCATTTTGTCTCTCCACATCCTCCTCTCGAGCTCGTCCACATCGATTTCTTCATCAGTATAGTCATCTTCAATGATTGAATCCGGTTCAGGGTGTGGTGCGGCACAGAAGTCAAGTTCGGAAGGAGAGTAGAAGTCCATGTTCCCGCCTAACATCCCCATCTCGTTAAACATCATCGTACAGAGCCGGTTAAACCTAGACCAGAGCCAGTAAGAACAGAACCGGTTAATACAAAACCAAAACAATCAAACCAGAAATATAGAAGTACCAATACTGATATATCTGATGAACAACAAAATCAAACTGGAAAATAAAATTAGTATCTCTCTATTTATCATCATGGATTTAGATAACTGGTAAACCCATGGATGTATCTACCAATAGCACCATGAAAGAATCTATCTACCAATAATCATCTTCAGTACAATAATCGATTGAAAGAAAGTAGTTACCTGGAGATAAAAAGGAATCAACCCAATAGATATGACAAAAGCTTTAAAGAAAGTGGAAATGATTAAACCCTAAATAAATTCATCCCAATAAAAAAGTTGATAAAGGAGAAGAAGAAGAAAAGTCGACGAAGATCACGTGTGTGGAAAGCGACTTGCGTTTCTTTGTGGAGTCTCTCTCTCTCTGTACATCATGGAGACACCGGGGGTTTATTATATATTATTTATTTTAAATTTATTTTTAAAGACATCATTTTATTGACCAATTTATTAAAATAATTTCCGAAAATAAATAGCAATTAGCAAAGCGCCTCTTGACTTATTTCTCTCTTTTTATATTACGCGGTATTAGTTTAACTGTTTTAACACGTATTATTAATTGCTTCGAAATTAAAATACGTAATCTATTTCTGTCCATTGTATTCATTAAAATATACTCTTCCAAAGTGATGACAGAAAAAATGTTCCACAGTAGTTGACTTTTTGATTGAAACACACAAAGTCACAAACGAATAAAATATATACCGATCATCTTGATGCATTTGCAGCATAAGGAACAAAAGCCTCATCTACATACGTGGAAGGTGCTCGTGACGTTGCTGTTCTTGAGTCACTGCTTGAGTCTGGTGCAAGAAACGGAGCTGTTAACGGACTTCTAGCTTTAAAACTTATCAGTAAGTATTATCTACACTACACCAACCACCACAGCTTTGTCGAAATAAAAAATTTCAAACTAATATTATTTGTAAACATTCCTTTTATTATCGAGCGCATTCTGATGTTTAATAAAATAATTACAATAAGAATATCAAACAGATTAAAAGCCTATAACTCATCGTCATCTAAGTCAAAGGCATCAAAAGCACAAAAATAAATTCGAAACGAAAAAAACACTCCAAAGGATAGGCTGAGATGCATTCAGATCAAAGCATGTGCTCAAATCCTCCACCTTGATGTGTTGGGACTCGCCCAACTCCAACATTGTGAACCAACTGTTGCAGCCACCTCCTTGCTATTTGATCCTCCTGAAAAGAAACATAACCCAAGTTTTCAACTAAGCCAGCCATCTCTTACACAAACAAATTCAAAATAGGACAATGACTTACGCGAAGACAATTGCTGAAGGTTCCATCTCGTAGAGAGTCAGGGAGGCAGCTTCCGAGTGCAGCACAAGCCCTAAATTAACACACAAGTGACAAAGCTCAAGCATGGAAAAAAGCCAAGAGAAACAATGTGATATGATTATCTCTGAGGAAGTTTGTTTTGAACTAACACAAACCTTGGGTTGTCTGATAAACGGAGGTAACAACGAATGATATGCTTCAGAAGGCGTGGAGAAGGCTGCTCCACTAGCGACTGAACCATATTGCCCAACACTCGGCCAACAGCAAAAAACCGCTCTGCTGTTGTGCAGATGTAATCCATCCCTACATCATCCAACAAGATCTTCTGAACTATGAATGTTGCAACCTAACATTTATCATCACAGCAATGTTAATTTCGTAAACAAGGCGTTTATGCACATTATCCAGTGGAAAAAATGGTGATGTTAAGTTAAAAAGGGTTTACAGTTTTGGACAGCTCACTCCCCATCTCCATGGTGCGAAGGCAGAGAGGAATAATTTCGGTTGAAAGAAGGAAGCTAATGACCTCTGTATCATCAACCTGGTTAAAGAAGGATGCGAATGATCATATTCTTATTCCACACACTAACTAGCTAAAAGAAACACAAAGCATCATCTACCCTTCATTCAGAGAAACCAAGACCATTTACGCAAACTTTTAGTCCTTCTACTTTCAGCAACAATTTGGTGGGGGTGGGGGGAATCTCAAAACTGAGAAGCTACAGAAAAGGTTTACCTTGACAAGTGCACCAATGACACCTAAGCTAGTAAGGCGCAAGTACTCGAAAGGTCTGGACTTGCTGGTTGTATTAAGGAAGGGGTAAAGGTACAATGGGATGTGAGCTGCGCATAAGAACAAACAAGGGCATAACAATCAGTTGTCCACCATTGTGAAATAAACTAAAACCATAACAAGAAACTAATACTCAATAACAACCACTAGTAGCATTACCCTTGAGGAATAACATTCTGGTGTCGGAATGAGACGCTACACACTGCAGAGCGAGAGAGAGAGAGCAAGAAGGAATTGTATCAGGAGGAATCTGATGGATTAGGCAAATAAATGAACAAATGAAATATCTAACCTGAAGTAGGGCAAGTGAATTGCAAACACGGTTGGACTGAGCAGGAGTAAGATTTGGAGGTGCAAGAACAGAGTAGATCGAAACTATCTCCTGTTAAGCATTTGATTAGTAACTTTCACTTGGATTTAAAATTAAAAAAGAGAGAGAGAGATACCTGCAACAAAGCAGCAATGGTACCAAAAGAGTTCCACAAGAGAGGAGCCAGATCCTGAAACAGTTCTCTTTTCTACAACAACAAGTGGTCAAACAAACTAAATTCAGACAGTGAGATTGTCAAAAACCATATCATCGAAACCCTAAGCTATTGTTCTCGAACCTTGGAAAGCTCGAGGAGAGCATTCTCTCTGAGTTCGGGATTGCTGAGATCGAGAACCAACTGCTCTGCGGAGGCCAAGTTTCGATCTTTGTTCGCCGGAGCTCCTCCGGCCATTGAGAGAGATGGATGTAGATTCGCCATTTTTGTTCCAAACCAGATTCGATTAACTTTGTGTTTCGCTTTTTACTCTCTTCCTACTTTTTCTCGAGTTTGAACCATTCGGTCTCTTTCTTCTTCTCTCTGTGAAATTTTGGAAATGACAATTACGCCCTTTGTTTCTTTTTTCTCTCTTCGATTCTACTATAGTTTAGTTATGAATCCTGGTAAATCTGTTAAGAACAAATTTAGTAAAAAATGAAAATGGTAAAGAAGAATGATTAGTATGATACTGATATTGTTCGAGATGATTTTGTTAGACCGTTGTGACTTGTGAGCGGGTGTTCTCAACGTCAACTAAAAATGATTACTTTCTGATAGAAAATATGGTCAATAAAGGGATATGTTTCCATCAAACGAAGGTGTTTTTTTTTTGGCTTAAATTTGACTCAAACGAAGGTGTTGGAACGTCTTTTATTCATCTATATGTTTATCTATATAATACTAATATTTAAAGTAAATTATAATACATTTATTTTTTTAAACACAAATCTCGTTTTCTCCAACGTAAATCTCTATCTTTTTTTCTATTTTAAAATAGCAAGTGGCAACAAAAATAAAATTAGTGGAATAAAAGAAATGAAACAATAGGAGTGGAACGTAAAGAAAATAGAATACCTTTATTTCATGAGAAATTTTGGAGAAATACTTAAGATTTTCGGAAAATACATTTATGTATATATAAATTTACTAAATTATTCAATCTTAATATTTTTCAATTCCTAATTTATTTTATATTTAAAGTAACGGTTTTACAATCTTTAAAATATCTACCCAATATATTTAATATATCTTAAACTTTTTATTAGTTGGAAAAAGATAAAATAAAAAAACTCAACAATGCGTGTCTCCTTCTTTGTATCCTCTACTTTTGAACTTTTTTTTTATTTCTTTAGTTTTACAGATTTTTCCTCTCTCCTTATTAAAAAAACTTGGTGATTCACGAATTAGTTTCAGTTTCTAATCATGCTTCTATTTATTATGACAATAGTTCTGTTTTTTTTTAAAGAAAAATCATATTGCATATGCCGGTAGATAATCAAAACCATACTAAAAGGTGAATAAGAAGGTCAGGGAGAGTGTCCACGTCAATTAAAAAAATCAGCCTATCAGAAGGCTTTGTTTCGCCATGTCATGTAAGATTCAATCGAATAAGTTTGCCATTGTGTGTTCTTAAATTTTTTGACTATAACCCATATCAAGTCCATACCTCTTCGTATACCATTAACTAAAATAATGTCGTCTGGCCCATTTAAAAAATAAGCCGTCGTCTCTGATTCTTCCTTTTCCTCTGCGTCGTTTCGGGTCGACTATCTGCGTTTCACCGTTCTTTCATTCCTGTTCTTTAGTTTTCTCTTAATGAGCTATTCTTTCCTTCCAACTCCCTCTCTTTCTACTCCTATATAAACCACTTCGTCAAAGACTCTCTATAACATCCATTCAATGATAACAATCGATGGCTATGAAATTGATTCAAACCTCCGACAAGTCTCGTGCTGCACTATATTTCGTCGACATATCACCAAGGCTATCAGAGTGGGGATTACGCTTTAGTTTGATCTATTTCTGGGAGGCCAGAAACACTGCCAATGGTGGGAGCTGCTCATCCTCGACGAACCAGGGTATGATTGATTTTCTCTGCAATTTCCTTCATGTGGATTCTCACTCAAACTTCCTTACATCTTACTGATTTCGTTTCCGACAGGGCACTGTGATCTACCAGCCTCAACTCAAACCAGGATCCACTTACAGCCTCAAGAATTTATTCGCTACGAAGCCGAAAGAGATCTATCGAGTTGCTGATCTGCGTGTAACCATTTGTTTCTCGCACAGCTCTGTCCTCTTCCATCTTGAATACCTATCAACGCCGACCGGTTCAGATTCTACTTACATGAAGGTTTTGAGTCCAACTGTGGACTCTGAAACAGTCTTCAGCTTATCTGCCATGTATTTGATGCATATTATTGAGCTTCTTTTCTAATTTCACTTTATTAATTTTCAAAACCACTATCGTTGTTTACAATTTGGTTTAAGAAACATTGGTGCAAATTAGCATATCGTATAAACACCAAGACAACATAGAACTAGAACTAAACTTTTTGTTTAGTTTACGTTGTAAGTTCTATATTTTGCCTACTGCTTTGTTACTTTTATAGGTGATCTCCATTGAAAAGGGCTTATGTTTACATGAACAAGATGAATCAGGCAAAGGACTGTTTTCCATGTCTCTAAAACGCTACGAGAGGCACTCATACGCCGAGAAACAGGTAAAGGCTCCATATTCCCACAATGTATGTTTACTGTCTCCGAAGCTCTGTCAAACATATACTTATGTACAATATCTATTACAAAACTGGCTTACAAACTGAGAATAAATTGTGTATACACAAACGAACAGGTCAATGGAACATAGCAGGCTTAAGGCTAGGGGTGATCTTTTGGATATCAAAGGTACTGATACATTTTCGTGATGAACATGTATATATAAGGTTCAATTTTTTTACTTAACATTGGGGATTAACAAAAGTGATGATGATATGGATTCATTGCAGGCATTATGTGGGAAAGTATTTAGAATCAATTGCATAAGTGAACTCCAGACTCTCGAGTAACAGCTGGACACTTCTCTTAAACATCTTTGCTCCAGAAAAGTATGTATGTATATCTTCCTTATGGACGCATACTCACACGCACACATCTCTTTTAAATTGTTTGAGTTTGTGCAGATATAAATATATGCCTAACTATTGTAAGTGATGTGGAAAGATTCTTATTTATCTTTAAAACTATGGTTATAGGTCATGCATGGTTTAGTGTTTGTCTCATATGAATGAATACAATTTTGACTCATTGGTGCATAATCAATGTACGAGTCCCTCAACCACCTTCAAAGAAAGGTATGTTAACACCACTTTATCTCTGAAGTCGTGAGTATGTGCGACTTATGTAAACGGGGATGTCAGCATCAAGACAGCTCTCATATTGGAAGACTCATGAGGGACTTAGGGATGGAGATTTTTACTTGTGGGATTGACCTGATACAAGCAGATGTTTGGGGGAAACTGAAGAATTTTTTTTTATCAATCAGGTGTCCAACCGAGTTCAAGGAGCTTGCGGTGCATTACTTGCGTGGAGGCGCACAATGGTGGGTCAGTGTGGTTCGGAGCATGCCTGTTGGATATGGATCCCTTGGGAGACCTTTGGAGAAGAATTGAATAGGAAGTATTTTCTGCAAGAGAGCTGGGGGGATTGAGAGCTGATATACGCAAGCGATGTGCAATACATGCATATGGTATCTTGATTGAGTTGGTTGAGAAATCAGTCTTGATGGAGGCTGTGCTTTTGGAGGAAGCAAAGTTCCTGAAAGTACTTAATCCAAGACGACCAGGCGAGCAGAGTTGTCCTGGTGGGGTCAACAACTGTAGAAGGTGTGGTCAGCGAGGCCATTATGCATGGGACTGCACAGCTCATATGGTTGGAGGACAACAAGGTAATCAAAACCAAGGAAATTTTCCACCACCTCTTAAGAGACGAGCCGTGGGACATCGGATGTGTGTCACAGCAGGTCAGGATGACACAGAACCAATAGAATACCAAGAGTGCTCGGAGATATCCCTAAGAATGGTTATTTTTTCGTGGAATTTCGTGGAAATGGCAGGAGAGGGCAATCAGGAGGAAAACACATGCTTTGTAAATAGTTGATCATTGCTTTTTTCTTCTTTTTTGCGTTTCTTAATGTTTGATAACTATTATACTCTTTCAAGTTCCAGTGTTTTACTCCACTTCAGTCTCGAACTTGAGCTACCATCGCTCCACTTTGGGCACCAAATGTTTCTTAAAATGAAGAATTAGTTGTTTCTTTTCATTTGCATAATCATGCGGCAAGCTGCATTTAAGCGGGATTTGTCCGTTTAGTATTAAGGTATCTCCTAGATTTGAACTTGAACTGTCTTCACATTTTCATGGTCTATATGAATACACTGCACAAACACTAACCATGAGCTTCTTAGCAAAAAAATAACCATGAGCTTTATTTTAACAAGGACATGCGTGGTTTTTATTGAGAAGTAATAAAGCATTTTTTGCTTAAAAGTAAGAAAGAACTTTACAAATCTGTTAAATTAAAAGACAAGATTACTTTGTCAATCAATATACGTGTAATCTAAATGTTTCCAGATTACATTAGTAATAATATCATATTATGAAAAATGTAATAATACTAAAGACCGCAAGGATTTTCAAGATCATTAACGATACCCAACTTAATAGTAAACTCCGAGGTGAGTTTTCCAATTTTATGTGTATCTCTTTCAGATAAAATGTTCATAAATAGTATATAAGATATATTCAACTGCCATATACATGTAACACAAATATAGTGAAAAAGGTTAATGGTTTCATTCATTTGATTTGCCAACAAAAATCGATGAACCAAGTAGTTATTAAAATTCAAATAATATGTAAAAGATATAAAATATCTTTTCTAGATTTTGTTTAATAATTGTTGTAAGTCTTGCAGTTTTTCTTTATGTCGCTTGACAAATTATAGTTGTTGTGTTATCGTGAAATGTAAATGAAATTGCAAAAACATCACTCTTTTTTTTTTAAGTTGGAAGATGAAGTGCAATTAATATTTTCTTTTAAAGGTCACTTAAATTAAAGAAAAGGGACCAGCTAAATTTGAATTCAATATGTGTATATTCGTTAAAGCAAGTTTGCAGAAATGTAGTATATTAGATCATGATCCGCGCATCCGCGCGAGTTTATTTTGATTCACATATTTTATATTCACGTTGTATATTATTTAAGATTTATATTATAAAAAGTTAAAATAACCCGGATCCAAAAAAAATCAACCCGGACCAAAAAATTTCAAATACCTATTTAAATCCAAATGTTGAGGACTCGAAGAACTCATACCTGGAATGAACAGATTTATATCTGACCCAGTAAGCTAAATTCCAAACATAATATCTTTTGTTATATTTTTAATTCATTTTGTTGGGTTGGTGAGATTTACTATTTATTCGGAAGATTTTGGCTAACTTAGTGGTATATATTTGTAGGTTTCTTTTTTTTCTGAACAGGAAAAAAAAATTTGGTTTTTGATTAAATTTATCTTACATAACAAATTGTTGCTATAAATAATTTTTATAAAAACTAATTTGTAACAGTAAATATCATTTTTTATAAATTAGAATATTATGGTTTATAGATTCAAAGTATAAAGTTAGTCGTCTTCATAGTACAATATAACCTCTTTAAATTAATAATCTATAAATTAATATCTTTATAAATTAATATAATTTCATAGCTCAGATTGAGTTTTTGGTTCAATTAGTATCTCGATAAATTAATAATCTCTATAAATTAATAAAAAATTATAGTTTTGATATAGTTCCAACATTATTAATATATAGAGGTTTTACTGTATTGCTAATATTGATAGATGTAAGTTAATGAATACATACAATATATTGTATTATTAGTAATCTGTCGTATAGTATTATATGTTAGTAGATGTATTATTAATAATCTATCTTATAGTATAATATGTTAGTGGATGTATCTAGCTTATAGTAAAATGTATGCAATATAAGGAAATATGCATAGTGGATATAATAATAAGGTAAGAAGTGAAAAACTATGGTAATGATTGATATTAATTATTTATAAAAATGCATGTCTAATGTATGCAATATAAAAAAACATGCGCAGTAGATAAAATAATAACGTAAGAAGTGAAAAACTATGGTAATAATTAATATTAATTATTTATAAAAAGACATGTCTAATAGTAAGTAGATTAATATAACATTAATTACATAAGGTCCTAGGGGTAGGCATTTTACCCGATACTCGAACCCGTACCCGAACCCGACCGAAAAAACCCGAACCAAACCGAATCGAAGTAGTAAAATACCCGAACGAGTATTGAATTAGGAGAGATTGGATATCCGAACCCGAATGGGTAATACCCGAACCCGAATGGATATTCGAAGATAACCGAACATATGTATACTTAGGTCTATATTCCTAGTTTACTTCTTTAATTTTATTCAAAATGTTTATTTTTATTATGCACATAGTTCAAAATTAGATAATTTACATATAATTGAAAAAATGTGAATTTTTACTCACTTAAAATGCATGTCAAGATTTTTATTTCATGCATTAACAAAAGTTACATCCAAAATTTAAAAATAATAATCAATTTATTATCTTTTATTTGTAAAATGTTATCTTCAAATTTATTAATCATTCAATTATTAGAAAATAAAAAATCAGTTAAGTGAAATTTCTATTTTTTAAATACAAAAAACTTGAGAAATAAAAAATTTAATATTTTTTTCCAAAATCTAAATATCCGAAAACCTGATCCGAAATACCCGAACCCGAACTAAAAATACCCGAACCCGACCCGAAGTAAAGAAATACCCGAACGGGTATTACATTCTAAATACCTGAAAACCCAAAATACCCGATCCTAACCCGAACGGGTACCCGAACGCCCACCCCTATAAGATCCAACTTTAAAATTCACCTAGAAGAAGTTGTAATGTTTCTGTTTTAATAAGATAGATTAGAAAACTTTTTTTTAACAACAATATATTAGTATATTAGATAACTTAACAATACAAAAGAAAAGACAATTATCGTTATGAGACTAACATACTGTTCAATCATATAATTCAGTATAATACACATTCCACTGCCAATAAAACTCTCTAAATAGAATTAGTTGTTTATGGTGTAAATCGGTTAACAGTAATCAAAATAATATGAATAATGGACTACAAGGTCAAAACTCATAATAATTGAAAATTTTAAAACATGTTTGATTATCATATAGTTGAGTTATTATTTACATTTTTTAGCCTGAATAATATGTTACATTGAAAAATGCTTTAATTTAAGTGATTTAAACATATAAACATTGTTGTTTAATTTCTGCTAAAACATATTTAACCTTAAAAATAGAGTCGATTAGTCGAAACATATAAATAACACACATATTAATCGTTTTCTAATGAAAGTTTAATCAAAATATCACGTGGTTACGATAACAATCATTAACCCAAAATTTTATGAAAAATCAACAAACATTGCTTTTATGTTTAATTATTTCTAATTATTTTTCTTAACAATTTTTGGAAAAATTATTACTCAGTTAAACACCAGTAACACAATATAATTTACAACATAATTAACCATGATCATAAAAACACTAAACTTAGTAGAAAAAGACAGTGTTGAAGATTCAAGTTGATCCAATTAAAGAAGTTCATAAAAAAACAGAAGAAATCACACTTCAAAACTATTGTCAATACCACTTTCAAACTCTTAGGAAAGATAAGAGTCAATTTCAATGTGTAAGTTAGAGCTACATCTCCCATCTACACTTCATAAGAAAATAATCTAGAAAACACTACTAAGAACAACTTTCTGAGCATCTGAATTGTCTTTGTATTCTAAACTCAGTTTTGGTAATCTAATAAACTAATTAAAAGAATTCTATTACAAAAATATGGAGAAAAAATTATATACAACATTTAAACAACAAAAAGCAGATTATGTCTCTCCTCATATATTATATCCTACACCCTACACAATTTATATACAGATGAAAATTCTGAAATATTTTATATTCACACAAAAAAATAGTTGTAAAATTTTAACAGTAACTATCTGCGCGTAGCGCGGAAAATGATCTAGTGAATTTTAAGAAGAATGAATACTTTGTAGAGAATGCAAAAAAAAAAGAATGCAAACAAACATAACTTATTTATATAAGTTTAAGAAAATAAAATAAAATCTATATAAATTTCATAATAAAGTCAAAACGAATCATAATTTGTATGTTTTATAGTATTTTGTGACGACAAAAAAAAATTCTTATTATTGTATTATTTTAAATAGTAAAATAACATATATATCTCAACACACACAAATTTATTTTAAACCTAAATATTTATAATAATATGATTTTTATTAATTTCGAATTTATATCTTACTTATTGAAATCTAAGGGAGTTTTGCAAATATGACTCAAAACTCAAAGTCAAACACAAACCTAACACATGATTTGTTTTGGAATTTTCATTTGCCCTAGTTACCCCAAATGTTTAGATTATTCACGAAAATGCCATTTTTCTTTCTTTTTTCTTTTTTTCGAAAATTTAATTTTTACTCTTTCATCCTCATCTTCTTCAAGTATTTACAATATTGTCATTGCCATCAATACACCAACCACCATGAACAACCAATTTAAAGCTTTTAATGCACCTAAAATCGATATACTAAAACGACTTACATGGAAGTCGTCTAACTATAGTTAAATATTAAAGTTTTATTTTTCCGTTGGACAACTTCTTTGTAAGTAGTCTAGAAAAAGTCAAATTTCTGACGCAATCCGGTCAAATGCAAATTTAACCTGTTTATCCGGCCCATCAACCTGCGGCCGTAGCCAAACTTGTGACCTGTCGGTCCATTACGGCACATAATCAAACCTGCGGCCGAAGCCAACCTACAACCCGAAGGTCCATAATGGCCAAAGTCAAACCTGCGATCCGTCGGTCCCTTAGGGCCCGTAGCCAAACCTGCGACCCGTCGGCCCCTTACCTACGACCCGTTGGTCCCTTGCGACAAGTAGCCAAAGTTACGACCCATCGGTCCCTTACGGCCTCTAGCCAAAAAAACATACTTTACTTAATTAAATCATGTTCATCTAATCCCGTACTTTACATAAATTACTTCAATTCTCAATCGGTTTCTATAACATTTCCAACCGAACATTCTAGTTCTGGTCGAATCAAATCTACATATTTCACATAAAAATCTCAATTAAACATGACATTATTTCACGCAATCTAGTATGCAAAATATCCTATGAACGCATAAACATTCTTCGATCCTTGAAAACCACCTCGAAGAACGAACTTTCCATAAACGATTCCTCTAGCATGATTATCATCCTAACAAACCAACTATAATAAAAATACTAATTATTAGTTGCCACAAATCATGCCCTCACATTGGCTGAATCTTTAAGATTCAAAAACTCTGAACTTCCTTGCTTTTTCTGGTGAAGAACTTCTCTGTTCCTCCTAGTTTGATCCTTCTTCTTGAAATCTTCTTTCTAGAACTTCGTTGTTCCTCTAACTTCTCTCTAAGTTTTGTTTATCTAGTGTGTGAGAATTGAAAGCTTGGGGTCTCCTTTTATACTAATTTATCGGATCAAAAACTGTTGCCACAATTAACATCTTATTGATGTTCTTTAGTCCATCCCAATACTTGTCAAACTTTTTGTACATCTCTATAGTTTTACCCTTCAGCTCATGATATGTGTTATTACTTAACGCCATAATAAGGTTGGTGGCTATGTTCGCAATCTCTTCGTAACACTTGTAAATATTGACTGTTGTTGACGCAAACACAACCAGTGTGGAGTTGTATAAGATCGCAGACACAACCAGTGTGGACACCATGTGTCTCTAACATAGCACGTAGGTTAGAGTCCTTAAAAACTTAAAAAAACAGAAGATTCAAAATTTAAAGCATCTATGATTTTATTCAAAAAAATATTGCAAATCAAAACCAGCAAAATTGAATACTAAAAAATCTTATATATATTTAAAAGGGATCTAACAAACGTTACAACTTCTCATAAACCATAAACATTTGGTAAGACCATACCTATAACTGTTTTTTTTTCTGGACATGGTATAAATGTTTTCTAAAACTGCAGCCTTTAATATTTACGATGTATAAAGTTATATTATTTTTATAGATTATATGTAATTAAGTGAGCATTATTTATTTATAAGTTACTATTCTGGTCTTTATTTTTTTAATATTCTGGTAAAATCAGTTTTTTCAATATATCATTTACATTTTATATTAAAATTTACTCTAGCTATAAAATTTTAATACATTTGATATTCAAAATAGAGATTTAATTTTTGCTAGCAAACTTAAAACCACAAACCTAAGCATATATAACAGTAATACAACTAAAATGACACTCTGAATTAATTATTCTCATTTTAAAATACTTGTGTACAAAATTCACATATTAAAATCGCTTATGTGTTCAGTATCCGAAGATTAGAAACTCCTCGATGAGTATAAATGATGATACCACGTAGTATCTGTTGGCTTAATTCAAATATCTGTAAAAATAGTTGTAATTTTTTGATACATAGCAGGTCCGAATCGGTTTGGTATCTAGGACCTGAAAAAATCTGAAGTATCCAAAATATAAAAATATTAGAAACCCAAAAATACCCAAAAACTCAAAAAATATCAAACATATTTAAATCTCCAAAATACTCTAGATTTTACTCGAAATCTGATTCAATGAACCAAAAAATACCCAAAAGTTCATCCAAATATTTGAAATATATTTTAATTTTTTTACCTGAATCTCAAAACTAAAACTGAAAACATTAATCTAAAATTTAAATGAATATATGTTACGCCAAAAATATATTCGAAATACCTAAATATACTATTATACACACAATATTAGGCATTTTGATTATCTGATCGGATCTCAGCCCCAAATAAGACCTTCGGATCAAAAAAATATCTAGTAGGTACTTTGTCCTGGACCAAGACTCAAAACAAATCTTTATTTTTGGACTAAAAATAAAAAGTCGAGACCTAAGAGACCTTATATAAGAACAACATACTCCCTCCGTATCATTTCAAATGGTTTTTAAGGTTTTTTTTTGCAAATAGATTAAGAAAATACAAATTTCTATACAATTTATTTTGGTTACATAAAATTATTATTAAACGAAATTAATTCAACCAATAAAAAAAACTCAGTATTTTTAACTGGTCATAAAATTCAAGTGATATTAAATTCTACCTAGGAAAATGAGAACATCAATTATTTTGAAACAATTTTTTTTTCTATAAACACCACTTAAAGTGATATAGATGGAGTATATACAAAACCTCAAATAAATTAATTCATAAATTATCTTCTTTGGAATAATACAGACTTTGTAACAGAGTAATTTTTACAATAATGATGTACAATCTCAAAATACTTATTTATATGAAATATTGTTTATAGTTTAAGAAAATCCATTCTTAAAAGTGCTGATAAAAATGTAGTTTATTTTATTTATGCTTGTAAGAAAAAGAAAAAAAAAGCGGCGCTAACAGCGTTTTATTCGCGTGAAGAGGAAAATAAAGCAATCCGCGTTTAACTTTACTCTTCCTAACTTAGAACCCTAATTCCAAAGTCTCTCTCCCTAAAAATCCAAATCATGGAGGTTAATATTCTTCCTCAGGCAGTCGTAGGAAATGTGGTTTTGTTGCAAGGTGGAGGAGCCAGAGTAACGATTCCACCGGGTAATGGTTTTACCATTACTGTCAATCCGGTGGAATTTGCTGCCGCTGGTGCTTTAGGAGCTGGCGCTGGTGAGGGAGCTGCCAATAACATAGCCGCTATCACAGGTGTTTTTTTTTTTCAATTCCTAAATCAACGATGCTTTCAATTTCGATTTTTGTTGTGTGTTCTTCTTGTCGGTCTTGTAATGCTGTTTAATCTCTAAATGTTTTGTTTGGTATCACATCCTGAGTCTCATATGTTATATTTCCAGCCGGTATCCTGCAGGCTTCGGTTGACAGGCCGCTATCTGCCACTGAGGTACTGCATATGCTAAGGGTCGACAACACGTTAATGGTGCAAGACGATTATGCACCCGTACCTCCCGCCACAGGTCTTTTCCTCTACGACATGGAGATTGCAAACCGTTCAGACCACCATCACTTCGACACCCGACCTCGCTACTACAAACAGCCTGCTCAGGTTTTTATCTTGAAACTTTCTATTAACCTTAAACATCAGAATTTTAGTTCTTAACTGTTGTGATACTAGAAACCATTTATAGAAGGAAAGAGCTCAATTGATTGGGCTTAGTCAAAAGTCTTTTTAACCTAGAGGGTTTATCAAAGTTACTGATGTGGTGCTGCTGGGGTTAATTCGGATTGAGAACAAGCCGCCATGTGCGAGATGATGTTCTATCTAATAGAATTGAAGGAGCAATGGGTAAGCGTGATACAAAGGAAGTGGTGTAGGTTAGCTACGGTTGGTAATAGATGAAGTTTCTGCTAGGAGCTGTGGGGAAGAGGAGAGCGATCAACAATTTTGCCTCTATCTTGATGCATTCTTCCAGATATATGATCAAGCAATTTATCACATGTTTGGAAATTGCTAACTATAGTGATTTCTGGGCTGAAACGAGCAACAATGAGACACCAAACGAGATATGGATGAGAGTGAAACATCTTGGGGTGGCGAAGCATAGAACAGGCTGGGAATTGAGATGACCTTGGTGTGGAGGGGATTGTCGACTTCTGAATCTAAGTGTGGAGAATTAGGGAGAAGAGTGTTGATACCAATGAAGCAACGCAAACAAGGCAAACTTCCTAAATCATGGACGTTCAAGTTCAGGAACAACTCACTGAAGGAGTTAGTCAGAATAAGCTCTTGTGTCATGAGACAACTGAAGCTGAGGGCCATAATTCTGAAGTAGTGCATGATGGGGCTGTGATTAGGAAGCAAGCGTACTTCATTTGCTTGAATGGTTTTCTCAGTAGAGAGAAGGTTTTCTCATGAATCACTAGTGATTTAGTTCAGCTTGATCAGCAGAAAATGCTCCGCATTTTACTATGGCGAACAAAAACACATGAGGAAGCGAAGCACACACATTTTTCTGAGTCTGTGATTGGACGTTGCTGACTATATCAGAGTTTGTGCTGTTAAGACTGGTGGTCATCTGTTACTTTCCAAGAGGATATTGATTGGCAAGAGTCCAAATGGAGTATAAAGAAGCCTTGGAGGTTAAACTAGTGATTGAGCAGAGTACTGAGAAGAAACTACAAGCTCTGCTAGTGGACTTGTGTATGGTCTTGGCTCGAGCTGCACCTCAAACTGCTTCAGAGATGGATAGAGGGGTTATGGATCGGATCTCAATTGGTGATTCAAATTATGCCAAGTGTTTACGGAAGCTACCAGCACCACTGCAAGAACTTCAAACTGGTTGACAGTTTCTGTTGTCACTTGCCTGTGTGGTACATACATCTGGCTACAAGTTTCATGGAAGCTGAAGTTGTGCAAGGATTTGTGGTTTAAATTCAAACAGGGTACAAGGGTGGTTAGAAAAGCTTTTCTATTACAATATTACAGGGAAACATGTTTCAACAAGCAGTTTCTGATTACACATAAGAGGTTGAGCAACGTGGTACATGTTCGGAGCAAACAAGAGCACATGATAAAACACATTGATGTTCATACTACATGTACTGCAGATCAAGCGTGTGATAGTGCCAACCTTGTGCTGAATCACACTGCCTTCCATGTATGCAAATTGTGAAGCTACTAGTGAAGAAGCTGAGCAATGACGTGATGATAAGGAGCACCGTAGCTGCGTGGCGTATAAATTTGCTTGCACAAGCCTATAATGATTGGAGTGATGGTCGCCACATTCCGCAACTGACTCTGGCCGACTCAAACCGTGAAATGGTTCAGCTGTTCCACTTGTTTTGTATGTTGCACGGGCTAACAGAATGATGCGAGACAAGCTGTGTTCGTGTCAGTCTTTGAAGCGTTATCAAAGTTGTATGGGAATTTAAGGTTGCAAAACAGACAGCATACCTGAGTGTATCACAAAGAAAGTTGATAGGATGGGTGAGGATTAGACAGCGGGTTTATTAACACTTTTCTTATGAATATCTTCATATTTTTTGTTCATCTCTGTATTACTGAATCCGTAATTGTATCATGTTGTCTTTACTTTTGCTAGTTTGGAGCTGGATTCGTGGTGATCAAGCACCGTCGGAGGGTGGCCGTTCATCCAGCACATGTTGCACATCAGAGAGTTGTGTGCCGGAGATATTTGATACTAGGAGATCCACGTGTCCTCTTTCACTACCTTGAAGAGCATGTAGATGATGCATTTGTAGAGGAGGAGGAACCAGCCATCCCATTTGACCCAGTGGTACCACTCCTCATATAGGGTGGTTTCCAGTTTAAAATTTCTTTGTTTAAAAAGTTCGGTCATAATGAAGTCTTGGTGGGATATTGGTTTTTATGCTTATTCAATTTTCTTTGATAAAGAATTTTTGTAACAAAATGTAGCTGGAAATTGTTTTCACTTTTCCGGTTCGAGATCCTTCTTGATTTTTTTTTGTTTCTTGAGGTTTGTCAAAAATTAAATCGAACCTTGAGGTTGCGAGAGGTGTCACCCAATGGTCACACCATTGGGACAACTATTTGAAATTAAAATTTAAGTTTATTCTTAGTCAAAATGATTTATTTTACTTTCTTAATTACTAAATGTACACATGATTCTTTCCCCTAATTAGGAAAACTATACTTTTGATAGCTAAAACAATAAAAAAATGATAATCATACTATATATTTATTAAGAAGTTACATAAGTGATTTTTGATTGGACGATTTTTTTATTAGTTTTAATCAATATATTAAGTAATTTAAGAATTAACTAGATCTTGATCCTTGCAACCGCAAGGATTAAATGATGCATTTGTCAAAGTTAGTTGCATTACATTAAGTTATTTTTTTGCGGCAGTTAATAGTTTATCGGTGTCATATAAACAAATCAAACATCTGAAAAGTGCATTCGCGGGGGTGTTTCTTTTCATTTTATAAACAATATTTGTTCGTATAAGCAATGATATATATTTTAAAATTACCTGTTTAAATAATTGGTTAATATAAAATTTCTAAATAAAATAATTTTATAGTTTATATTGAGTAATCTTATTTTATCTTACAAATCATCAATTGTATCATCCATATCTTTAGAATATAACCTATATATTTGCACAAATGAATTTTTGTACTTTTATGAATTAAAATTTTATGATAATGTACAATAAAATATTGCATATACTATTTAAAATATATGGCGCTATATATTTTATAATTTATAATTTTAAATTTTTTTAAAAAATATTTATATATTAATCTATATATTATATAAATGATTCATTTTATATGACTTTTCTTTTAGTTATTAATAATAAATAATAAAAATATAATTATATAGAATTAGAAAAATAGGAAAAGATAAAGAATACTAAATCTAGGTTTATTAACTATTGTTGCCATGATTTTAGTTAGAATCTTATTTTGGAAATGCATTAATTAAACATAAAAAGACAAAGAATCCTAAAAGGTAGGTTAATTAATAATTTCAATGGCATAACTTTGTAAATAAGTTGAAAACTAAGAGGTATTTTATTTTTGTACTTATTTTTAATAATATAGATAAATAACACTTACCAAATATCTAACACAAATGATATATGGTAAATTGGTAACTATTTATAAAATTAAGGAAATTGTATATAATCTCTCATCAATTCCTTTCTAGCAATCAAAATATTTATAAACTAGGTGATAATTCGCGCTTTGTGCGGGAAATACCTAAAATTTAAATGTTTGTAATATAAAATCGGTAATGTATTTTTAATTTACATTTTGGATTTTAAACGAGTATCTGAAACCGGTGGTACTCGACCAATACCCAAACCGAAATCTTGTAAGTGCCTATGGGTATATAGAATTCATTTATCCGAAAGATCCGAACCACATGCGTATTACTCAAACCCGATCTGAATATCCAAAGTCGCTGGCCTAGTTCCAACCCTTGCAATCCTGGTAAGGTCAGTTCTTTACAAAATGGCCGAGGAGCTCTCTCGGATTGACACATAAACATGCTCCATAATATTGTCATTTAACCAATGCTCAAGGATTAATATATAAGGGATCTTGAATAATTGAGAAGAGAGTAAATATTATGTACATAATTAAACTGGAATAAATACACATAAAAAATTTAATTGAAGCTTCCTAGTTCCTACTCATATGATTTTATTAACATTTTGTATATTTTCTGTAACAAAAAAAATTAAACAATTAATCAAAAAAATTTCATTGTGAGATTTTTAATAGTTTTAGTAATTTATAATTACTTTAATAGATTCATTGAAAATTTAAAAATTAAAATAATCTGGTCTTAGTACATTTCCAATGTAAATTTTGAAATCAACGTATTTATATATTTTATATAGCATATAGTTTAATTTAAATGATACTAATATATATATATATTGTTAATGTGAATATAAAATATCTTTTAATAGATATTCAGATTATATATATATGATTTTATGATCTTCGTATCTTTCGAAAAGAAAAATTAAAATAATTGTTCACAAAATTTTCATTGTAAGACTTTTAACAGTTTTAGTAATTTATAATTATTTTTAAAAGTTCAAAATATAACATATAAGAAAAAATCTAATTTTTATTATATTGTTAATGTGATTGTTTAAACTTTTATTAATATAAATTAAACAAAAAGGAATGAGGATAAAAATTATTATCAAATTTTTATTATTGAAAATCATTAATTGTAATATATATGTTATCATATTAGGTAATTCTGCAGCTTTTATTTAAGGAAATAATAGATAATTATATTTATATATTACTAATCAATTTGATAATTAATTTAATAAAAAGTATAATATATAATTAGATGGACCAACCTATTTTCTAAGGATTAATCATCCTAGTGATGGCACGTGACTACACACCTAAAGGTTATCATTCTCCTCAATTAATATATAATGGGTTTTATACAAATTTTTAAAATAATAGTTCTTAGAACCAGTAAATGACTTTACAATTTTATATACGATTTTTAATATCCCTTATATTTTTTTTTTAAAATCCTTATATAATTTAAAATTATTTATAAAATTTATAATCTTATTAAAAAATAATATGTTCTTAAATATTATAGAATTACTTATGAAGATTTATAAAATAAATTATATAGATTTATAAAATTATTTATAAAATCTTTTATGAAGGCTTGCAAAATAATTTTATAAGATTTTTAAATCATTATAAAAGTCTAAAATCATTTATCCAATCATTCTATATATTAATTGAGAATGGCCTTCTTTCAAAAGTGACTCAAAACTTTGAGTCAAACACAAAAATGACTTATGCTTTTTTGAATCTTTGTTTTGCTTTATTCAACCTAGAAGTTCTAGTTATTCACGAAAATGCGATTTTTTTTCCCCGAAAATGATGATTTTATCTTATCATCCACATCTTCACTAAATATTTACAATATTGCCATTGACATCAATATCTCAACCACCATGAACAACCAAAATGAAGGCGTTAATGCCCTAAAGTTTTGATTTTTTCTAATCCTTTCTCACTTCCTATCCACACAAACCACATATCTTACACTTTCTCTCAAAATTCATCCAGAAAAATGAAGATTTTGATTACACAATTTGTAGGGTTCATAGAGGCATTGAAGCTCATGATTCTTGGTGTTTAACGAGTTGGTAGCTGTTGTGGTAAAATCATTGAGAAATATTTATATTACATTATTTCAATTTTCTACCCATCAAAATATTTTTTATAAAAGTTTTAAATTATTTTTAAGATATTCTCTATGAAGACTTCTTTGTAAGTCTTCTCTAACGGAGAGTTATAATTGGTAAAACTGAATATATGTTTTTTGTTTGTTCATAAGGGGGTTGTTGTAATTTCACTAGACTTTTAGGTTATTTTGCATTTGATTGAATTTGGGGGTACATTTTTGTATTCAAAATCAAGTTTTGAATCATTTTTGGTAAATCCTCCATTGAGAATTCAATTTAGTGACTTCTAGTGATGTGTAACTCATAAATGCAGTTTGAAATAAATCCTTATAATTTCATTAGTCAATAAATTTAAATTTTTATTTATTTTAATCAAATTTTAAAAGGCAATATTAGAACCAATTAATGTTAGTTGTCAAACAATTTATATAATCTTATGCATAATCATTTATAGTATCTAATGGTAGCAATTATGGAAATTTTATATGATACTTCATCATTTATTTTTCTTCATTAATAGTCTACTTATAAATTATATGAAGTATGTTGTTAAAAGTAGTTAATAGACTAATATACTAGCTTTATTTTTCTATTATAAACAGTCTTAAAAAGCTTTATTTTCCTATATAAGTCATAATATACATATATAAATCATATAATTTTAACGAAAACATATTATAATAACTATTAATGCATCATATAACGAGTTTATAAATTATTTATATTAGTTTAAAATCATCTATGATGATTAATATATATTTTGTAAAAAATCGAAAGTCATTGATATTGATTCATTTCTAATGGTTTAGAAATATATATGCTGGTTTATAATTATATAAATATTTGGTAATAACTTTAAAGGTTTTAAATCATTAATAGTGATTACTGTATCATTAATAACTATTTACAAATCAATATATATATATATATATATATATATATATAGATCTATAAAAAATGTTATAAAGTTTATAAAGCCATTTATGAAGGTAACATGTTTGTAAATTATTTGAAATTAACTATCAGTCATTGCTAAGTACTTAAAAATATTTTATCAAATTCTTAAATCATTTTAAGTTTATAAATTATTTATCATAGATAACTAATTATTTTCTTGAGTTATAAAACCATTTATTAGGATTTATTAAACTATTTATATGGATTTTAAAATTTCTGAGAATAATTCATAATTTTTTAAATATTTTATAAATTAGTTATAATTGTACAGTTTCCTTTATAAGAGGTTGTAAAAATGTTATGAAATCAGAACTAAGCACAAAATATTATTTTGCTTCCCAAGTTCATCATTTTTAAAACTTTGTTGACAAATCTCAAAAACAATTTTTTTTTTTGATTATATCTAAAATAAAAATAACCACAAAAATTACATCAGTCATAAAATAATCCAAAGAATATTATGAAAAAACTGGAAAACATCACTATAAATTTAATATAATAAAGTAGAGGTTTTTTTCTCCCTAGGGGAAAAAACTATGTGGCACTCTCTTTTTAATCATTAAAATCCTTCCTCAACTTATATTTAATGCATTTTGGTGTTAATTGTGAAATACATTGGGTTTTTAAACTTTCCTCATACAGGACAAAGCGTTTATAAAGTGTTTTGAACCCAATCCGCATCCGATTTAAACTGGTAAACCCGGTGATCTAATATAAATCAAATTTGGGTTTTGTGAAAACCCAAAATTTAAAAACCTGCAAAAACTCACTAAAACTCGAAACCCGATATCGGTTGAACCAATATATAATTTTTACTTTTTATTTTTTTGTTATGTTTTCAATTAAAAAGTTAGTTTTTCAGTTTTATTGTTGTCTTTCTCTTCCTCTATACTATAATTTACGTTTGCAAGAAAGGTGAGAAAGCATGATCGTGCTTGACCCGCAAGCCCGTAAAACAGACTCAAGCACTATCAGACTTATTATTCCTCTACAATACAATTTATATTTGAAAGACACTACAAGAACACATGTAATTACCGACTGCATGTTGCGGCTGATTATGCAGTCGCAAAATATCGCGACAGAATCGACAGTATTACGACTGTTTTGTCATTAAAACATATTAGTCACAAATCAGTTGCTAATATCAGACTGAAAGAATCAGTCTCTAAACATTTGCTAACTAACAACTATTTTACGACTACATAATATGGTCTGCAAAAGTAGTGGCAAAATAGTCGATAAATAGCAATGTTCTGCGACCACATATTACCGACACAATGAGTAGTCGCAAAACATTCGCTAATTAACGAGTAATTTGTGACTACTTACTATATACCATAAATTCTAGAACATCTAAACCCTAAACTCCGAATTTAAACCTAGATATAAAATTATAAACTCTCATATTTTTAATGCTATAGTAACAAAATTAAAATTAAATTCTAAATTTATTAAATAATGATATAGTTAATCAAAATATAATCATTAAATATAAACTTCATATAGTCATATATACTATATATATTATATGATAACACTAAACTTTAAATATTAAATTAATCTTAAATTAGAAAATTATTTTTTCAATAATTGATCTCAATCTTAAATCATCCAATTACTATACTCTAAACCCCTAAACTCTAAACGTAAAACATATACTATAAACTCTTGAAATCAAACTTAATTAAATCATATATCTTAAAATAATAAATCGAATCTCCAATTCTAATGTTTTCAAACTTTAAATCCAAATTTTAAACTAAAACTCTATATATTAAATACAAATTTCAACGATAATATTCTAAATCTTAATCTCAGACCCTAAACCACATAGACTAAACCTATACAATATATATCAATTGAATTTTAAAATTTAGTTAATAAAATTGAAAATGTAATTTTAATCCTAAAGTTTAAATAAAAAATCATGTTATTATTTTAAAAAATTAAATACTTCCAGAAATAAACTTAAACCATTATATAAGAAACAAACTAAACACTTCATATTTGTCGACAACAAAACCACTTCATATTTGGATTTAAAAAAAAATCAATTAGTGATCTCTCACCTTGTTTTCTATTGGCTGAAACAAAAGTGGTGTGAATTGATAATATAAACTATTGATTACAATTAATCAAAAGAAATTTCCTTAGATAATTTTTTTAGTTTATTTTCACAAAATAGCTTTATAAGGAGGAAAATGACCAAACTAGAATTTATTGAAGGATAAATATGCATTTATAACATTTGTGTTAACTAATATAAGACTTAGAGTTTAGAGTTAAAGGATGGAGTTTTAGGAATGTGTTTAAATTTTTAAAATAAAAAATAAATATTAAAATTTTCAAAACTGATGCTATTTTAGTCATTTTATTTTTTGAAAGCTATTTTGTGAGAATTTTTTTTTAAAATGGCTATTTGAGAGAACTGCCCATTAATCAATGGTTCAGATTTGTTTATATTGCGTTTCTTCAATCTCACATCTCTCCTCTCTCCATTTCATCACGAGAGATATCTCTCTCTCATATCACTTTTGTTCAATGTTAATATATGATTGGTTTAGTATGGTTAAGTGTAAACCGACGTGTAATTCTTACTATATAAACCAATGTATGATCTTTGTAATCCCTTAATAGAGATAATAGAAAGTTTGTTACAGAGTTTTCTTCTTCGCTTCATCAACTCTAAGATGGTATCAGAGTCTTGAGGCTGCAACCTCAAGCGATCCGTTCTTCACCTTCTTTCTTTGACCTCCGATCAATCGATGAATCTCTCGATTGATTCTTTCTCTGATCCGATCTGATTGTTTCCATAAATTCTCGAAAAAATCTCTGACAATGGTGGTTATCGCAAGGAGTTAGACGCGTCATGGTAGTAGACAGGTTTCGTTGTCAGCTCTCTGAGTTCCTATTCCGGAAAACTCAGAAAACTCAGCTCCGGCGTCGCCTACACCTCAGATTGCTGTAGAACTTTCTCCCAATAGCATTCATTCACCGTTATTCCTAACTAGTGGCGATCGTCCAGGTCTTTCTATAATCTCAGAAGTCTTAGATGGTATGAATTATGATAACTGGAGTATTGCTATGAAGATGGCTTTAGATGCTAAAAACAAACTTGCGTTTATCAAAGGATCTATTGCTCGACCCATTGAATCACATCTTTATCACCGTATCTGGTCTAGATGTAACTCGATGGTCAAGTCTTGGATTCTAAATACAGTATCTAAGCAGATTTACAAGAGTATTCTTCGTTTCAATGATGTTGTAGAGATCTGGAATGATTTGGAAACTTAAACCATTATATAAGAAACAAACTAAACACTTCATATTTAACACTTCATATTTATCGACAACAAAACCACTTCATATTTGCATTTAATATAAATCACTGATTACAATTAATCAAGAGAAATTTCCTTAGATAACTTTTTTTAATTTATTTTCACAAAAATAGTCTCATAAGGAGGAAAATTACCAAACTAGATTTTATTGAAGGGTAAATATGTTTTTATAAACCTTGGGTTAACTAATATAAGATTTAGGGTTTAGAGTTAAGGGGTGGAGTTTTAGGAATGTATTTAAATTTTTAAAATAAAAATTAAATATTACAATTTTCAAAAACTGATGCTATTTTAGTCATTTTATTTTTTGAGAGCTATTTTTGTGACAAAAATTTTAAAATGGTTATTTGAGAGAATTGACTATTATCAAAGGTTCAGATTTGTTTATATTGCGTTTCTTCAATCTCACATCTCTCTCCTCTCTCCATTTCATCACGAGATATATCTCTCTCTCATATCACTTTTGTTCAATGTTTATTAGAATATATGATTGGTTTAGTATGGTTAAGTGTAAACCGACGTGTAATTCTTACTATATAAACCAATGTATGATATTTGTAATCCTTTAACAGAAATAATAGAAAGTTTGTTACAGAGTTTTCTTCTTCGTTTCATCAATTCTAAGATGGTATCAGAGTCTTGAGGCTGCAACCCCAAGCGGTCCGTTCTTCACCTTCTTTCTTTGACCTCCGATCAATCGATGAATCTCTCGATTGATTCTTTCTCTGATCTGATCTGACAATTTCCATAAATTCTCGAAAAAAATCTCTGTTAATGGTGGTTATCGCAAGGAGGTCGACGCGTCGTGGTAGTAGACAGGTTTCGTCGTCGGCTCGCCGAGTTCCTATTCCGGAAAACTAAAAAAACTCAGCTCCGGCGTCGCCTACACCTCCGATCGCTGTAGAAATTTCTCCCGATATCGTTCATTCACCGTTATTCCTCACTAGTGGCGATCATCCAGGTCTTTCTATCATATCAAAAGTCTTAGATGGTACGAATTATGGTAGCTGGAGTATTGCTATGAAGTTTTCTTTAGATGCTAAAAACAAACTTGTGTTTATCGATGGATCTATTGCTTGGCCTATTGAATCGCATCCTTATCACCGTATCTGGTCTAGATGTAACTCGATGGTCAAGTCTTGGATTATAAATACAGTATCTAAGCAGATTTACAAGAGTATTCTTCGTTTCAATGATGCTGTAGAGATCTGGAAAGATTTGGAAACTCGATTCCATATCACCAATCTTCCTAGATCATATCAATTGTCTCAACAAATATGGTCTATTCAGCAAGGATTGATGGACTTGACGACCTATTACACCACTCTGAAGACGCTTTGGGACGAGCTAGATGGTGCTAATTGTTTTGATACTTGTCGTCATTGTGATTGTTCCAAAGCTACGGAAACAAAAGCAGATCATGCTAAGATCATCAAATTTTTATCTGGATTGAATGAGTCTTATTCTATGATCAGGAGCCAAATCATCATGAAGAAGAATATTACTGAGCTCTCTGAAATCTACAATTTACTGGATCAAGATTTTAACCAGAGGAGCATTATTCCAGTGATGAATACTACTGATTTCCAAGTGTCTGCTCCTGCTCCGTCTGTGGCTCAGTCCTTACCCTTGTCAATGCTGTTCCAGCTAAACAGAGTAGACTTGTTTGTGCTCATTGTGGCTACAATGGGCATACCATTGACACTTGCTATAAGATCTATGGATATCCTGTTGGATTTACACACAAAGGCAAACAACATTCTGATAAAAACTTTTCTGCTCCGAAGTATCACAATGCTAAACCAGTTGTTTCTTAAGTGGGTTTTGTCGACTCAGTCTCTCAGGTTGTCAACAATCTCACTAAGGATCAGATTGAATGAGTCATTGCTTATTTCAATTCTCATCTCAATCAACAAACGATCCAAGCAAATTGTGTTGCTTCTAAATCTGGCGGCATGATCACAGCACTTCCTGGTATGGCACTCTCATCATCACCAGCAATGCTCTGTGTTCAGAAAATTGGATCATAGACAGTGGTACTACGCATCATGTTGCTCATGATAGGAATTTTTCATTGATCTTATTGATTCTATCAGCACTTCTGTTACTCTTCCAACTGGACTTGGTATTAAGATTGCAGGAATTGGCAGTATAAGACTTCACGACTCTCTGATCTTGAGAAATGACTTGTATCTACCGGATTTCTGTTTAAATCTTTTGAGTGTGAGCAAACTCACCAAGGACTTGGGTTACAGAGTTATATTTGATCCAGCTGCTTGTTTTATACAGGATCCTACCAAGGGATTGATGATTGGGAAGGGTGAGCAGATCAGTAATCTCTACGTTCTGGATGCATGGGACTTAGTTGGTTCTACAATCCTTCAACAGCAATATGATTCTTGCTCTAATGTTGTTGTTGATGTAAGCTTGTGGCACAACAGATTAGGTCATCCATATATGTCTAAAACAGATTCGATTATTGACATTCTTGGCTTTAAACAAATCAATAAAGAACCTTTTCACTTTGATATATGTCCTCTTGCAAAACAGAAGCGATTACCCTACAATCCAAAGAGCAATATGAATAACAATGTTTTTGATATTCTTCACATCGACACATGGGTTCTTTCTCTGTGCCTACATCGGAAGGTTATAAGTATTTTTTGACCATTGTTGACGATCACACTCACGTTACCCGGATATATCATCTGCGTACAAAGAATAAAGTTTTGACAGTATTTCCAGAGTTTATTCAAATGATTGAGACGCAACATAAGAGTGTAGTCAAGGCTGTAAGATCAGACAATGCACATGAATTGAGTCTCATAACGTCTTCACCACTTGCCAGAAATCATCTCCTGTGATGGCATTCACGTAGTGTCTCATAACGTCTTCCTCTCTCCCTTTAATTAAGGCTTCATGCCTCCTAATAGCCTCTCATGTTTAAGTCACCTGTGTCTCAAACTTCTTCACATGAGTGGTAAGGTGTCAAACTTTGCATTCAGGCTGTTGTAGGCAGCATCTATCTTTCCATTGAAATCCACCGTAAGCTTCTGTTGACCCTCTAGAACTGAATCAAGCATTGCTTCAATTTTGCTTTCCTGAGTAGATGGTGGTGGATTATGATAGAGAGTTGTAAGACTCTTGTTGTTGCTGTAGTTGTTGTTGCTTAAGGGTTTCTGATATTGTGAATTCTGGTTGTAGTTGCTCCTCTGAATGTTACCATAGACGTTTATGTTTTCACTTTGGTTTCCGGACCTCTGAAATCCATTTTCTTCGACGTAATTCACATCTTCTTCTGCACATCTTTCCTCATCAGTCTCTACAGCTTCTACATCTTCTACAAAGCTAACTTGCTTCTTGAGAAGCTTGTTAACACTATCCAGTTTGGCCCTTACCTCGTCCATCTGCTCCTTTCCAATGGCATTGGCCGATTTTCTCCTCTTGCAATCAGTGTCTTCGTGTTGTTGCTAGATGTCAAGTTCTCTATAAGTTTCACAGCCTATTCTGGATTCCTGGTGTTGAAATTCCCTTCACTAGCTGTGTCTAGAGCTGTCTGATAAGTCAGATCTAAACCTTTGAAGAAAGTGCTGAGCAGCTGCACTTGGTTGAATCCATGGTGTGGACAATCTTTCTGATAAAATTTGAAACGAACCCAACAATGTCTGAAATGATATGTAGGCTCGTGCGTGAATGTAGCAATCTTGCTTCTCAAATCCTCTGCGCGCACCTCATCAAAGAAATTACGCATGAATACATTTTTGATGTCTACCCGTGATATAAGAGATCCTGGTGGTAACTGCTTAAGCCATTGCAAAGCTTCTCCAGCAAGAGAGTACTTGAAGAGCTTGCAAAGTAGGTAATCAGAAGGGACTCCATTGGCTTGAATAGCAGAAATAAGATTAGGGGTGGGCGTTCGGGTACCCATTCGGGTTTCGGTTCAGGTCTATTCGGGTTTCAAATTTTCGGGGTCAAAGATTTCAGCCCTATTCGGGTATTTCTAAATTTCGGTTTGGGTTCAGTTTGAATCCTTGCGGGTTCGGTTCGGGTTCGGATAATCCATTTAAATTATTTTTAAATTTTTAAAATTCATTATATACTTTAAACTTCACAAAATATATAAACAAAATAATATATTACATATAAATTTGAATAACATGTGTCAAAATACCAAAATTTGACATATAAATTGGTTTGATTTGAATATTTGGATAGAAGATCAATAAATATTTTATGTATTTTTGTTTTGAGAATACTTTAAATATTCAGACATATACTTTTGACTATTTGTATATATTTTCAAGTATTTTGGATAATTTAAAAGTATTATATATATTTTAGATGCTTTTTAATATACGTTAAATCTAAAACTAGTTTAAATATATAGGCATATTAATCTAGTTTGGATACATTCGGGTACCCGAAATATTTTGGTTCGGATCGGGTTCGGTTTTGGTTCTTTAAATACCAAAAAGTTGAACCCATTAGGATATTTAATTTTGGTTCGGATTTGGTACTACTTTTTTGGATCGGATTCGGTTCGGTTCTTCGGATTCGTTTTTTTTGCCCAGCCCTTAATAAGATCCTCGTACCTTTCTAGATCGTCCATAGGATGCTCATGGGATGACCCACTTTAGGGTGTCTGTCCCACAAGTGTGTAGTACTGAGGTTTCACCTTGAAATCAGCCCTCTGTATGTCTGGAGGACGAATGGCAGAGCTGTTGGCGTAGAATGATCTGGACGGTTGTAGTCAGCAAATGATCTGTTCTGAATGGCTTCTTCTGCAGCAGCTGCAGCAGCCTCAGCTTCTGGATTAGGGGTTGCAGTCCCCTGATTATCTATTCTCTGATCTACTGCATTACGTAGGTTACCATTATCGTCTCGCATAAGTATCAAATTCGCGACCATGTTATGTGGCTCAGTATCGATCGATGTGTGGTATGAGGTATCGATCGATGTCGGATGAATGATTTTCGTTGACGAATACTGAAAAGTATCGGTCGATGTAGATGGATGAGTTTCGGTCGATGTCTGGTGAATGAGATTGGTTGATGTTGGTGAGCTAGTATTGGTCGACGGTATCTGAAACTCGGTAGACGGTTGTTGATCTAAATCGGTCGATGCACTAGTAGTGGTATCGATCGATGTAGAACGACTCTGTTTGCGGATTGAGCGTTCCAAGGCAGCATGATCAATAGACAGCAGTTGTTTGTTCTTGTTGCTTCTAGTTATGCTGGGCATGTACCTGAAAAGCCAAGAAAATAAAAAAATTATCAGTTTAATTAGTAAAGAAAAACCTAGACTTAAATAAAATCTAGTGGCGATCAAAGCTCCCCGGCAACTGCGCCAAATTTGATACATGCTCAAATTACCCTAGAGCTATTTTACTCTCATCAAAAGAGGTCAAGTTGTAGTACTTAGAGTTCGAATCCACATGAAGCTGGAGCACACACTAGATCTTATTATAACTAAGATAGGTTGAAGATTTCAAAGACAATAAATTGCAAATAAACTTAAAGAGGTGAACAAGACAATTGCTCAATTGATTGATTTGGGGTTTAACAATTATGATGAAGGCGTTAAACTTAGGGTTTCTATTCAGGTTATCATGATTATAATGATATGAATGCTTATATGAGATATTTTCATGATATTAAAGAACCCAACAGTAACAATAACCGAACTACTTTCATTTTCTGGGTTATCTATTACTAGATCAAATGATTCACTACACGCGCATATCATAATCAGGAAAGCATCGATCGATGTTCTGTCGGACGTATCGATCGACATAGCTTTGCGTCGAATCAATCGATGTGCTTCTAGTAAACTTTATGCACGGGTTGATAATAATTCACTAGGAGTTTGCTAAATCAACTTTTGTTTGTTTCTAGCAAGTCCTAGCTCAGAGTAGATATATCAGAGGATGAATTCTACAAATCAAGTATAGGTTAGCTAAACCTAGACAAGCATTAAGAACAATCTTCAAAGATGAATATCACAACTCAAGTATTCATATTTGGGGCTAATGTCTCAAAACCTATTTGAACCCTAAATGTAACAAGGTGTTTACTCAGACATAGCTAAACAAAACATCATAACATTTAATAAAACTGCATAAAATAGATAGATGAATAGAAAGTAGTGGAGTTCAAGAAAGTTCTCAATAGTAACTATCTTTCTCACGACTTTGTAAGAAATCCTCTCAACTCACAAAACGGCTTTCTAAAAATTCTATGTATCTCTGCCTCAAATCACTTAGCTAAGATATAAAATATTAGGTTAAAACTCGTCATGAGCATTTTGGTAATTAGATGGAGTCTTGGGCTTCAAGTCGGTTATAACCAAACTGGGCTTCTGCGTGCTCTCCATCGATCGATGTCACAGAGTGTGCATCGATCTATATGTCTCTCTTCGTGTCGACCTCAAATGGTGTCGATATGGTCATTTCATGTAAAATCTCTAAAGTGCTCTAAAATACTCCAAAATTGTCATCTTCTCTCAATTGCTCATAAACTTGTAAATATACTATCTAAACTCCAAAACATATTAAATCTATCCTAAAACCCCTATATACCATGGCTAAAATCGGGTTAAATCCATGATAGAGCCAACAAAGTTAGACCGATGATGATTTTTTTAGTTAACCTGATCAGAAAGAAAAAAATCAATGTTATTAATTTAGAATCATTTTTATTTTTTGTCCCTGCAACTACCTGGTATCTATACTATTAAAGCAAAATCTCTAATAGAATTTTACCTTAATTTTTTTTGATAATTACAATCCATGTCATTTCTATATTTATTGTTTAATCAATATTTTGTTTCCTGTCGCCTAATTAAATTTTGGTCCACTCAATTAACTTCGCAGATTTTGTTCCTAATTAATAGGTAAGTTATAATTAATTGGTTAATCACTTAGCTGCATCTGTTTAATTCATTGGTCACAATTGGCGTTTACATATCTAAAACATTAGTGCTTTGATCGTTTGTTTTTTTAATATTTTATGAAAATAATTTATGTTTCCATCTTTTTTTTTGTAAGACATTATGAATAAAAATTTCATGGGTAAGAACAAACTGCTTTAATTCGCCTAATTTATTTTTGTGTAATATCATTTATATGAACATATGATATACCATAAATTATAAAATATTATGGATTAACTATATATGATATATATTTAACATAAAAGATTTTTTTAAAACTAAACCTTTTAAACAAATTCAAATTTAAAGTACTAAAACTTATTTTTAAATTATGTGTATGTTGTATAATATATGTAAGAGCATAATATAACTGTATATGTATGTTTCATTTTGTGTTAAAATTACCTTTTACATGTGTAGACAATGTTTATGTGAAATTTTTTTTAAAAAATAATAGGTTACCTTATTCACAAAATTATTTCTCATCAGAATATTCTCTCTTCAAAGCTCAAATTTCCATATCTTTTCAGATTTATAAGTAAAATAAATTATATGCACAAATTAAATATAAATAACGGACAAAAAGTTTAAATAGGAGAAATTTTTTTAAAAAAAATATTGTACGATAAGACATCAAAAGATAAAAAAAATCAACTATAGATGCAAAGCTCAAATATTTAAATTCAAATGTTAACTATAGTGACATTTTATGAAACATAAGTTTTATATTCGAAAAGTTATTCCTCGCTTTTATACCGCGGATCAAATTCTAGTATTATTAAAAACTAGATTTTGACCCGTGCTTTCAAAGCGCGGGGTTGTGTATTTTTCAAATATATTTTGAACATATTATATTTATATCATTTTTAGTAAATATTTTATGTTATATGTGTAGTAGTTGGTTTATTTAATGAGAATAATAAGTATTAATATATAAATGTAATAATATATAATCTGATTGTAATTATAATATATATATATAGAACTATACACATCAATATATTTTTACTATTTATCATTGAGAAGTTTTGAAAGTATTGTTAAAATTTTAATTTGTATTATATATATATATATATATATATATATATATATATATATATATATATGTGTGTGTGTGTGTGTGTGTACATAAAACTAATAAACTAATATACGACTATAATTTTATAAATTTGTTATAATTAATAACTATATATGTAATTTTTAAAATTACAGATATAAAATATGTTTTTGTATAGTTTTGTAGTTCTAGTTTTTTTTTCTTGAGTGACCATTATGTATTTTTTTGGGTTGTAGTAGCTGATTTGTGTTAGTTTTGTTAATTTATTTTTAAAGTGTAATAGGAAATCATATTCTCAGATTTGTTTAATGGGATATTGAAATTAATTTTCAATTTTATTTGTTCTAGTGAATATCAAGGCCTGTTTACATATTTAACTGGGCTTACAACAATGACCCAAAATTTTTATAATATTTTTCTTCTGTTTAATTAAAAAGACAAAAATTGTATGGTCCCTATTATTACAAAATGTCGGATAATGCAAAAAATAAAATGAAAAATTCTGCCGACACTTTTGTTTTCTCAGACAGAAAAATCAGATTAGGAAAGTGTCGACTGGATCTTTAACATAAATCCTGGCGATTGTTGAAGAGAAAAAAAGAAAAAGTAACAAAAATAGCAATCCTTCTTCTTCCTCTTCTTCGCTCCTCCGCTCAGACGGAGGAACTTTTACCATCATGTTTTTAAAGGAACTTTTACCCATTATTAATGGTTTAATGGTAATTTTGTGCATCAACCTACGATCTCTTTTTTTTTTCGAGCAACCTACAATCTCTTTTATTTATTAATTAATGCGTAAATATACAGCTAAAAGAGTTGCTAAAATAATGGTACAAGTGCAACTAAAAGAAAACACACGATTCCTAGTAAATGTAACTGTCGTTTGTCATATTTTTTCAACTTAGTTTATTTGCTAATAAATCTAAATGTCTAAATAATGCATAACTAATTATACAACTACATACAAAAAATACACGACTTCTCATACATTTTACTTTCGTTTATAATATTTTTTCATTCCAATTCAAATATTAAAAATGCGATGTCGTGTGTTGTACCCATCTATATGAAACTCAAACATGTGGAATTCAATAAGATGACTATCAAATTGTCGTCAAAAAAAAAAAAAGACTATCAAATCAACGTTGAGTGTATCACCGTAGAATAGGACCTAAGACAATTCAAAATTATAATTAAGCGACAAGAGCACATAATGTGAAATAAAAAATTATAGTTTATAGGTCGTAACTTCAATATTATTATTTATTGTATAACATCTATTATAGTATTTAGCAAAAAAACACCTATTATGAAGTATATATATTCATTATGTATTTATACAGACTATAATAAATATCGAAACAATAATTTGATCTTTAAGTAAATCTATGTTAGTTTTATCAGGCGTTTATACTGTAAAATAATATGTTAAATTTATAATATTTATATTAGAACAAATAGTTTTATTTATTTTAAAATATGATCGGCATTGTAGGCTTTAACTAAATCTAACATTGTTGTATTAATAAACTAGGATCGGCCCGCCTTACAGATGGAATATACTTTACTTGTAATCTAAGTTATTTTTCTGTATACTTTTATGGTTTTTATTTTAGATTTGTATTTGTAAGAGATGTGTATGATGCATTATAAAAAAGTCATATTACATCATACAAATAGTATAAGAAAAAAAATGATAACAATTTTAGACACTTATCAATAAAAGATACAAAATATTTGTTTTGACATCAATTATTGTAATTGGTGTTGTTATATAACTTATCTTGGTCTATATTAATATTTATTAAGCAAGTGAAGATCAATTAAAACATATATTGTATTTTCATATACGTGTAAAAATATTCAGTTTACTCTAAATTAAAAAATAATACCAAAATTCATAAATATCTGGATAGAGTTGAAAATTTTAACCCCGAGACACGAATAGATCCGAAATGAATCTGAGACTCAAATCGAGCCCAAATGAATATCCAAAAAACGCTCAAACATATATATGTTTTATGGTAGTTATTTCTAAGTTTCTAAAAGTCCCATGCAAGTTACGTTTAGATCTTTAACAAAAAAATTTACGTTTAGAATATTGGTATAGTTGCTTTGTCAAAAAAAACAAATACTGGTATAAATAACGGGATAAATTTTATTTGTAATCTACAAACGTTTCATGAGTATGTTTTAGATTTGTATTTGTAAGAGATATGTATGATACATTAAAAGAATCATATTACATCATACAAATAGTATAAGAAAAAACAAATGATATCAATTTGAGACACTTATCAATACAAAATATTTGTTTTGACATCAATTATTGTAATTGGTGTTGTTATATAACTTATCTTCGTCTATATTAATCTTTATTAAGCAAGTGAAGATAAAAAACATATATTATATTTTCATATACGTGTAAAAATATTCAATTTACTCTAAACTAAAAATTATACCAAAATTTATAAATATCCGAATAGAGTTGAAATTTTTAATCCCGAGACACAAATAGATCCGAAATAAATCTGAAACTCAAACCGAGTCCAAATGAATACCCAAATGTACAAACTTATTTATATATAAATTTGATGGTAGTTATTTCTGAGTTTCTAAAAGTCCCATGCAAGTTACGTTTACAGCTTTAACAAAAAAAAAGTTACATTTAGAATATTGGTATAGTTGCTTTGTCAAAAAAAAAAACAAATACTGGTATAAAAAACGGGATAGATTTTATTTGTAATCTACAAACGTTTCATGTGTACGTTTGTAACTTATCCTTGCACTCGGGTGGCTTAGACCGTATAATGATGTCTTCTAGATTTTATATTTCTTTACCAGGATCGGTCCGCATTACGCCAGATTATGATTTATATGTGATACGTATAACTATATAATAAAGTTTATGGTCTTAAAAAATGTTAGGGTGTGAAGGGATTAGGTATGCTAAAATTAATTATATTTGATTTCGATGGTTGTGTCTATATTAATAGATTACATCATATAATATACTATATTGGACGGTTGACGTGTAGGTGGTGTTCTACCATGTTGTATGTTTTTGATAATTTTGAATCCATAATTAGTTGGTTAGTGTGCTATATTTTGGGTTCTTAAGAATGGACTTGTAGTTCTCAAGATCATCATTTCCATAAATAGATTGGGCTCACCCAGGGGCGGACGTAGGTGAAGAGATATGGGGTCACGTGCCACCGTATATTTTTTATTTTCCTTTCATAATCTATTCAATTCAGGCAATACTCCTCAAATCCTACAAGTAAACTAGGATAAGATCCGCGTCTTGCACGGAATGAAGTTGATATTTTTTATGTTTTGGAGAATGAAATAATAGTTCGATTTTATTTGAATTAGGGGTGTTCAATCCGAATAAAGGGTTGGTTTCGGTTCGGTTTGGTTTTTTCGGTATTTCGGTTTGTAAAATATAACTAATATTCTAAATCCATATTTACTTCGACTCGATTTAGTTTATAAACCGTCGGTTTGCATTTTATTCGGTTTATACCAAAAAACAAAAAGATTTAGTTTGAGATCATATTATATATTATACGAATTTTGGAGTTATGTTGTCAAAAAGTCATTTATTAAACAATATTATATATTTAATAAAAGAATAAAAAACAAAAAAATGTTTCTATCATCTAATAAAATAATCAAATCTAAAATTAATATCAAAGCTCTAAATTTAAAAAAAAAAAAAAACAAAACATAAGTATGAAAGAAAAGTTTTATTATTCTTTCATATTTAGTTATCATCAAATTAATATGTCTTCGATTGAACACAACTCTGTTTGTTTAAAGATAAAAAAAAGTTGTAAAGAATTTCAACTAATTGTTATCCATCAAATTTATAATATTTATTTCAATTTAGTTATTCTTAAAATAAAGCAAAAAAATCAAAAAGAAAGACTAAGAAATAAGAAATCTCAGTTGTAATAAATTATTACTTAATTATAGTTTAAGTGATTTAAGTGATTTAATATATATGGGATATGTTGAGTTGAACATTTTTAATTATAATTGTGGACCGAAATCTATTTTGAATTTATGATGAGCCTCATTGATTTGGGCTTAAATTTTTTATCAACATGTTTATATCTATAAAAACTGTAATATGGTCAATAAGTCATTTTTATTCCAAAACAGGTTCTACAACTTTTTTAATATTTAATTTTCACATCATTGAGAACCATTTTAATGATTTTAGAACCAGCACCTTATTATTTCTAAAATCAAATTACTTTGACTTTAGCCTTCCACATAGTTTTGAAAAGTTTCACATGGACGATTAAATTGATGCAACCAATCTTGTTGCTTTAAATCGTTAGTATTTATATATATATATATATAAATTCATAGTAATACAATTTTATGATCAGTTATATATTATTATAACAAAAAAAATTAAGCTATTGATCACAAAATTTTCAAAGTGAGTCTTCAAATTTCTATTAATTTATAGATGTTTTGAAAATTCAAAATATAACACATAAGAAAAATAAAAATGTTTTTACTCTATAGTTACTGTGATTATTTAATATCTTTTAATAATTTAAAATTAAACAAAAAGAACTAAGATAAAAAAATTGTTATCAAATATTTATTATTCATAATCATTAATTTTCCTATATACGTTAATTATATTAGGTAATTTCGTAGCTTTTATTTAAGGAAGGTTATTTAATTTGAATATTTATTTAATAAAAATTAATATTAACACAATTTTATGATCATTTGTATCTTATTACAACAAAACAAATTAAGCTATTGATCACAAATTTTTCAAAGTGGAATCTTCAAACTAATAGTTTATAGACGTTTTCAAAAATTCAAAATATAACATATAAGAAAAATTAAATATTTTTATTATATAGTTAATGTGATTGTTTAATATCTTTAATAATATAAAATAAAATATAAAAGAACTAAGATACAATTTTTTTTATCAAATATTTGTTATTCATAATAATTAATTTTCATATATACATTAATCATATTAGGTAATTTCGTAACTCTTATTTATGGAAAGTGCGAGATTTTTTTTGTACATTATTTATCAATTTGATAGTTAGTTTAATAAAAAGTGTAATATAAGTTAAGATGGACCAACATATTTTTCTAAGAATAATATATTTTATATAGTTATTTATTAAATGAGATTTCATAATCATATAGTTCTATGATCAACACTTGTATAATAAGTTTATAATTTATAAGTGTTCTTGAAAATTCATTGAATGTTTTAATATTAAAATATTTATGTAATCTTATATGGTATATATTTTAATCTATATATATATATATATTTGTTTTATTATTAAATGATATTTTTTACTCATATGATTTTAAAATCATGTGTATCTTTTTATAACAAAAATGTTAAACCATTGATCATTAATTTTAACATATTCATTTTAATATTTTTAGTCATTTATTGTCATTTTTTAAATTCAATATATAACATATACGAAAAAATCTAAATTTAAATTTTGTAGCTAATTTGATTGATTAATTTATTTTAATAATATAAAATTAAACAAAAATGATGGAGGATATATAATTTGTTATCGAATCTTTATTATTAGAATCATTAATTGTCATATATATATTAGTCATTTATAGTAATTTCGTATGTTTTATTTAAGGAAAGAAAAGAAATAAATCAAATTAGACTATTCATTTTTTTAATTTCAATGTAACCATGATATGTAGAATTAATTAACATCCTAATTGAGTGATACATGGACATTGGACTTTTTCTAAATACTACAAAAATAAGGAATTAATTTTTGAAATGTTTATTCTTTAATATATAGGGGATGTGATGAAAAATTATATGCCCACGTCTAAATGGACCCCTACGTCCACCACTGGGCTCACCAGGATTGTACTTCATTACCGTTTATGTTATGATGAATATGATATCGAAGAGCTGAATAAACAGTGGAAGTGTAAATCTAATCAATACTATTAAACTAGAATATAACTTGCGCCTTGCGCAGGGTGAAAATGTTCAATAAAATAATTAGGGAACATTTAAAAAAAAAAAAAAATTAGGGAACATTACATATTCTATATGTGAAAATTGTCAAAATGGTATGAGTAATAATATATAGGAGTTAACATTATTAATAAAATAATATACCTTAGACTTTAAAGTATATGTTCCGGTCTTGTGCTAAAATAGTTGATTGTCACTGCATCTCTTTGAAAAAATAATGGTCTACTTATATACCGAAGCCATATCAAATAGTAATGAGTGTATGCGATTATAAACATAAATACACGTGTCATACACAGTCATAATTTTGGTGAGCAACACAGCTATCCAACAAATTCTAATTAATATATTTGTCTAATTTCCATTATTGACGACCAAAATTTTAGCAAGTTTTTTTTTGACGGCAAACGGCTATTCTATTACTCAAACAAATTTTAGCAAGTTTATATTTATTGTAGATCATCTTTTCATAGTTTAGGAAATGCATAAATATCATGGTCAAGATTGATAAAATTATCCTCGAAATTATAGATATTTGGCTCAAATAATATCAATCACCCCCAAATCACTATAAATTTGGCTTCTAATTTTATATGCTTCCCATATTCCAAAACATGCAATAATGTTGTATGTGGTTCCTATTTTCGAAATTCGAAATGTTGAAAAAAAGCACACATATATATAAAAAAATGTATAATTAAAAGAATGTATAAGTAGATGTATACATATATGCATTTTTTAGATATTTCATAATTCATATCTTGACCAAAATTTTAGCAAGTTTATATTTATTGTAGATCATCTTTTCATAATTTAGGAAATGCATAAATATCATGGTCAAAATTGATAAAATTATCCTCGAAATTATAGATATTTTGCTTAAATAATATCTATCACCCCCAAATCACTATAAACTAGGTGTTTTACCCGCACTTGCGGGTTTAAAAAATTTCAAAAATTTATAAATACTAAATATCATTAGAATAAATCTTCAAAACCCATTAGCATAAACTATTTTCATGCTTTTGAATTGTTAAATACATATTATTCTTTATATAAGATAAAGTGCTTTATTTTAATATAATATCTTCATTACATAAAAAACGTGAAAACATTCATATATATACATAAAACTATATACAGATATTTATATATATTTAAAAATATTATGATGCAAATTATTAATGAAATTCTTTTTTTTAATTTATGGATAATTATATACTATTAACTAATCTAATTATTTATTAAGGGTAATAAATATTTTAAATGCTCTAATTTTTATCATGATAGCAAAAAATTACTTTGTAAATAATATTAAAAATTTTTTGAATTCTTTGCCAAATTTTCAAAATTATAACAATGAGTAATTTTTATTGTCCTAAAATGTTTATCTTACAAGAGATGATTTATATTATGTTATGTGAGATGTATATATATATAGAGTCGGGTCAATATTACTAAACAAAATATAATATAAACATATAGATGATATTTTAATATTACTAAAGTAAATATAATATAAATTTAAATATGATACTATCGTTATAATATTTTTAGTTATTCTCAAGATAATGGTACAGTTAAATCACTAAAATTATTTACTAAGACTATAATTAAACATAAACTATGTTTAAATCTAAAATTATGGAAAATATATTAAATCAGGAAAACTAAAATAATATATATACTTACATAGAGTTGGTAATAGAGTCGGTTTAAATAATAAAATAGATTCTGCATCGTAGATAAGTTTCCTTGTGTTAGCACTTATATATTATTATTATGATAAGTAGAGTTAACTATTATATTTTACAGTTAATCACTTACGGATAATGAAATAATGAACCAACAATATAAAATTTGGATGCACCAAATATACATCTCTTGTATCAATTAATATTTAGTATCAATCTGAAACATATACCAAAAATGAGCCTTTAATCAGAAAACACCAAAATGAAAATCAACCAATATGTATCCAAAAGTTAATTAATCATAAATAAGATGATTTAATATTGTGATTGTCTTAAATCACATGTTTAATTAAAATATAAAATAATTAAAATTATTAATTATATTTATTAAGCATATGATAAATAAGCAAAATTACCTAAACTATTGGAAAATATGATAAATAAGCAAAATTACTTAAAATTTTACTTTAAAACATCAAAATAAGAATCAACCAGCATATATCAAAAATAATTATAAATAAGATGATATATACTAAATAAGATGTTATAATATTGTGATTATCTTAAATCACATGTTTAATTAAAATTATTAAAAATAAGTAAAACTATTAATTATAATAAATTAAGCATATAATAAATAAATAAAATTACCTAAAACTATGGAAAACATGACAAATAATCAAAATTAACTAAAATCATGGAATACATGACAACTAAGCAAATTTACCACATGTGTAATTAAAATATAAAATAAGTAAAATTATTAATTATATTTATTAAGCATATGATAAATAAGCAAAATTAACTAAACTATTGGAAAATATGACAAATAAGTAAAATTACTTAAAATTTTACTTAAAAACATTAAAATAAGAATCAACCAGCAGATATCAAAAATAATTATAAATAAGATGATATATACTAAATAAAATGTTATAATATTGTGATTATCTTAAATCACATGTTTAATTAAAATTATTAAAAATAAGCAAAACTATTAATTATAACAAATTAAGCATATAATAAATAAATAAAATTACCTAAAACTATGGAAAACATGACAAATAAGCAAAATTAGCTAAAATCATGGAAAGCATGACACATAAGCAAATTTACTTCATAAATAATAGTATAGATTTGGTACCTAATTTTAATGCTTCCCATATTCCAAAACATGCAATAATGTTGTATGTGGTTCCTATTTTCGAAATTCGAAATGTTGAAAAAAAGAGCACACATATATAAAAGAATGTATAGTTAAAAGAATATATAAAAGAATGTATAAGTATATGTATACATATATGCATTTTTTACATATTTCATATTGCAAGTAAGCATACATATATATATATATATATATACTAGGTGTTTTCCTACACAATGTGCAGTAAAAAAATTAAAATATTTTTTAACAGATAAATATAAATTATATTTAATTTTTATTAATATTATAAATTTTATTTTTCTTATCAATCTTATATTATAAATTTGATCTAACTGAACGTTAAAATTAAGATAAAAACAATTTTGTTTATTTGAATTATATTTAAGAATGTGCATATATATATTTAAAATTATAATCTTATGTAGATTTTTCTATCTATTTATTTTAACTAAATATATTAAATAAATATGTAAAATTGCATAATTGTCAAAAATTAAAATTAAAAAATATTTATAAAATCTGTAGATATATATATATATATATATATATATATATATATATATATATATAAGAAACTAATAATTTTACGATTTAATTTGATTTTATGATTTAATTTTTATAATTTTCTAAAAATATGTATATATCTTTGAAATATTTTTAATTTAAATGATATTTCGAAATTTAAAATACCATAATTGAATATATTTATTTTAATGATGATTTATGAGTTATTACCATATTTTTAAAAAGTCCAAAAATATAAATCTACAATAAATGTAATATATGAGTTATTACCATATTTTAAAAAGTTTACCAAAAATATAAATTAACATTAAATATAATTGTCCATGTCATATTAATCTATAAGACATGTCATCAATTTTAGTAGATATGTCATATTATTTTTGTGAGAATGATTGTAGAGAAGACATATGGCAAAATCACTTCTCAAATATAGACCAGGGGATATACAAAAGAATGTATAAGTTCAAGAATATATAAAAAAATGTATAAGTTCAAGAATATATAAAAGAATTAATGTATAAGTTCAAGAATATATAAAAGAATATCAGTAAGGATAAAAAATATAAAAGAATGTATAAGTTCAAGAATATATAAAAGAATGTATAAGTTCAAGAATATATAAAAGAATGTTAGTAAGGATAAAAATATATATATAAAAGAATGTATAAGTTCAAGAATATATAAAGAATGTATAAGTTCAAGAATATATAAAAGAATTTCAGTAAGAATAAAATAAATATATAAAAGAATGTATAAGTTCAAGAATATATAAAAGAATGTATAAGTTATGTACACATATATGATAGCAAAATCAGCAAAGCATGTGATAATTAGCATACAAAAAAATATGATCCGTACAGATGCAAAGGAAAAATATAATAAAAAACTCGAAATGCATGTGTCTTTGGACTCGACAACTCATTTTATATAACATGTTTGTAATGCATATGTGTCAAATAATATAAAGAAGGAGCCAAATAATATGTTGGGAATGAGAATATAACAAACATAATAGGACAAATGGCATTATATGTAATTACTCTAGTAAATTAAGGATAATTTTAAATGATGGCTAAGGAGGATTGTGAGAGTGACACATAGGCATAATGGCAACATCGAAATTAGTTTACTTTTAAAGGTTAAATTTTTAAAATGCTTCTGGATTAATAATAAGGGGATTGGATCATGATCTATTCATATAAGTTTGGTCCAACGATTATTTTCTCATGTTATCTATTTAAAAATAAATAATATAAATATAACTACCTTTTTATTATACATATCTAAACATAACATTCATTCTAGTCCCAAATTTTTAGGAGCCCATTTTTCTAAATACATTTTTAGATGACAGTTATATAAATAACAAAGCAAAGTGAATAATTATATCGTATTTGATATTAATAGATAACAACACACGCAGATATAATACTTTTTTTGTAAGCGGTTTAGATATTGTGTCTACTTTCTTTTGATTAAGTTTCTAATGTGTTTATAAAAATCTAGATTTTAATTAAAATTTAAAAAAAAATATAATTACAAACAAAAACACAAATATAATTATTAAAAATACAACTATAAATTAAATTTCTAAAAAATAATTAAAACAAAAGATAGTTCTTAACTTAAATGTATAGTGGTAAAATTCAATTGAAATATTATAATTTGTTTAAGGTCGTTGCTAGCCATAGAAAAATACATTTGGTGCCTAAGTAATCTACAACTTTCGAAGCTCAGTTATGTTTGTTTGCTATTATGTAAATAGCTAATTTGGTTTTATTGTTTCTATTAGTTTCTTAAACTTTACAGTTTTAATTTAATATTTTGTAGTCTTATATAAATGAATAATATTATTTTTATGTTTTTATTAATGTAATATTATTTTTAATGTCTTTCCTTCCATTGATAAAAAATGTAGTTAACTATTTTATAATTATTTTATGTCTTCTGCATTAATTTTTATATGTAATTCTCTCTTTTCTTTTGTAAAATAATATTGTTACATCAGAATATATGTTGTTAATTTCTTTCTCGAAGGCATTTGTTTATTTGAATGTGGTATCTGTTTAGCTAATTTTTGTTAATAATATTGATCCCATGTGAATTCCTACATCATATTCTTTAGTATGCTTGTAGAATTGTAATTGAAATCAAAGTAACAGTAAAGAGATAAAATGGTATTTATGTAATTTTGTAGATAATACTAAACCAAATAGGGAAATTAGGCTTAATAACCAAGAAAAAACTACAATTCACTAAATAACAAAAACCTCACATTCTCTCATGTTTTCTCTTTCTATCTCTCTATTCTCACACCCAAAATCTAATTTTCCTTTTTTTTTGGTTATTTGGCAAATAAGTCTAATAAAATTCAAAATGAGACTAAAATATTAAACAGTACATAGCTTATGGAAACTTGATCCTGTTTTATATTCTCACGTATTAAACACTTCTCATATGTCTTTAACATTCAAATAGGAAAAGGTTTGAGAATAAAAAAGTTACAATATCATTATTTTCTTATAGTCTCAATTATTAAACACCTTCCATGTGTCTTTGAACATTAGAATAGAAAAAAGTTTGAGAATAAAGATTTTATGATGTCATTATTTTTTAAATTTCTTATATAATATTGATGCAATGTGGCATGTGGGTGTCCAGCTGTGAATTAGTGATTACTCTTCTCCTCACCATTTTTTTGTCACTGATCCTCACCATTTTGATAAAAGCATTTTTCCATTTATTATATGAAAACACAATAAAATATGTATATAAAATATTTGGTGTGATGAATAGTATTCATTTTACACTAAATTTGGTGGGATGGTATAATTTTTGGTATTTCATTGGATATTATACCAAATTTGGCGTTCTGGTGTTCCCTTGGAGATGGGCCTTATAAGCTTCAGAAACCTTCTTCACGATTTCCCAGACTGGGCGTGACATTCACATATGAAATAATTTCTAGGATTTATCTCAGTTCCAAACCTCTCACTTTTCGGGTTCGGGTTCGAAATGCACTTAATATGAAATATTTAGATTTTATAAGAAAATCTCGTGTATGTTGAACCATAGTAGTTTGAAAGCAAGAGATAGAAATGATTTGGATTGCAATGAGAATTATAAAAATGGACATTCGTATTTATATGAGTAAATAACGGAGGAGTTTTATTGTAACGTAGTGGGGTGTGGACAAAGACAAAATAGTATAATCAGATGATGTGAATATTAGATGCCTTACAACCAAAGTTTCTTTGATATGAAGAAAGGAGGGAATTACCGAGGTGGCTTCTTAATGAATAAGGGAAATTGCTAAAATTATATATATCTCTATAATATTATTTGAGAAGTCAGTTTCCTACGTGTCGCGCTCATGTTAACTCTCACGGTAGTTGATTATGATGATACCCTTAATGAATCAAATATATCTAATTATAATTATTAAACATTTATTTTGTTTTATTTTTTCTTTTCTATTTAGGTTTCCTTTTTTCTTCAAATAACTTATATATAAAGAAAATTTATAAATTTAAAAACGAAAATATCTTTTATATATAGTGTAATTCATAATAAGGAAATTTCAAAATAATTTTGATTTTAAAGTAAAGAAAAATAATCTTCCCTTTTTAAAAATAATCTTAACAATATAATATATATTTTAAAATTATTAAGCATTTTATTTAAATCAATATATTTCTCATATTATTACAAAATAATTTATGAGAAATTACCAAAAATACCACTTTAATGATATCACTTTTCAAATTTACACTAACCAATTATACCATCAGATTTTTAATGATCAAAATACTATTGTACCCCTAACTAATAAACATATTCTCTATTCTCCTAGATATTTCTTCACTGTGTCCGCTCAAAATTTCCGGCGTGATTGGACTACTCCGGTGAGAACCGTCATCTTCTCAATCCATCAGCCAAGCTTACAATCTTCCCAGATTACTGTGAGACGATTTTGAAAAAGGTTTGATCGATATTGTTTCGAGGTTATGTAAATGCAAGGAGATTCGTTTCCGTTGATCAAACCCATCAACAGAGCCGCCGTTCACAGAATCTGCTCCGGACAAGTCAACCTCAAATGGTTTTCCGAATCAATCCGTTCATGAGCTATGCCGTTTCTGGACCTCTCCTAAGGTTTGCTCGAGCTCCAATCCGCACTTGAAGGATGCGACTCTAAATTTATTTCAGTCTTTGTGAAAAGCTTTGGGTTTTTGATTCGTATCAGTTACGAACAGAAAGGTGGGGATTGGAATTTTAATTTGACTGAGAATCACCCGTTTGTAAGGCTATGTGATACACATAACCGTTCCTGATCATAGCAAGATTAAGAAAAAAAAATATTCATTGATTATTTAGTAATGGCCGACATTGTTGATTTTATTAACATTATTTTGATGCTTCTTCTCCTCGTTGTTGTTGCTTTGCAGATTCTTTCATGCAGAGTGGAGACGCAGCGGAGCTTTGTCCCCAAGTATCACCCTTTGTGATGCGTACTCGGCGATTGAGATGGTGGGACTATGTAAATTTCTAGAGCACTTCGTGAATTTTGTAATATTACGTATCCCATTTGCAGATTCATCCCCGTCTTTATTTATGAGGGAGTTAGTCTCATCAATGGCTTCCCTTTGTTGCTCATGCCTTCTTGAAGCACTGCCAGTATTCAGATTGCTTATGAATAGAAATTTCAGCTGCATTGTCAAGACACTAGTGGATGCTTACATTGTGGTTGCTAGAGACTTGGTTGGAACTAGATTGATATGTTGTGCTAATTGTGTCATGACTTCATTTTGATCTTTGTGCTCTTTTCTGACATGTATTCATTTATTTAACGCCGAGAGAAGATCATTTTTGAATCCTCATGTGTGTTGGCAAGAGACGTACTCATTGCTCCCTATGATTTCGCTGAGATGTGTCGTTTTACAAATGACATTAACTTGCATCTTAGTGCATTATAGGACTGGAGCTTTCATCACTGTGAGCAAAGGGAAAATATTATTTCTCAGGAAATTGCTGCAAGTGTAACATCTGATCATAGGTATCACTCCTATCTGCTTGGGGTGGTCCCAACTGGCTGTTGCAGATGATTGTGAATGAAGCATACAATTAAGTGATGGGTGTTTCTATTTTATCTACAGCTTTTTCTTCTTTAGTGGGTGTCTACTGATATCTCCACCATCTTGAACTCTGTTTTTCTATTTGGCTCTGTTGCCCTTTGTTTTAGTCTTGAACACATGACCATTATGGTCGACACACTTGTGATTCTGGTTTCATATATGGAACAAATTCATCAGTGTTAAAAAAAAGAAGATCATTTTTTTGGTAAGCACATGAAACTCAATAACTCATGCCTACAGCTTGCATTTGGGGGTTTTGAAGATGGATCAACCATCCATGTGTTTGATACTCCAATAATATATAAATCGTTATAAAATGTATTAACTCTAATCGTTATAATATATTATCATACCTTTTTATAAGGTATTATAAAAGAAGCTGTAAAAGTATGATGTTCTTTAATATGCAAAGAAATGGTGGAAAGTTTGTTAACTTGGTGATTAATAAACTCTTATAAATAGATTTTAAACCTTGTATATTAATTTATTAACACTTATAAATAGCTTATAAGTTCTTGTAAAATAGTTTTATAAGCCCTTTTAAATAGTTTTATAAACTTTGATAAATAGTTATATAAATATTTATATACGTTTTATAAACTTTATAGATGATTGATACAAGGTTTTACAAACTCTTATACAATTTATAAATGGTTCATAAATGGTTTTATAAACTCTTATAAAATGGCTCTTATAAACTCTTTTAAGCTCTTATACAATTGCCTAGGTATCTGACAAACAAAATGGCTTGAAATTAATTAGTAACAGTAAATGTATTTCGACCCTTTGCGCTCAGATCCGAAACTCTCAGCTGCTTCTCTCCAATGCCGCTGCTTCTCTCCAATGCCGCTGCTTCCAGACGTCCTGTGATGGTTCTTGACTCTGAACCCATTATCCACGACATGGCTGTCTTGCGTTACCAAGCTCAGCAGCTTCATTATGACAGCGCCACCATGATCATGAGGCTCAAGGCTACTATTCAATCTTTTGAAGGGCATATGAATTCTGTTACTGAGAAGAGTGCTAAATATGCTCAGATTGCTTATGAGGAAGTGTCCAAGAGTCTTTACTGCCTTGGTGTTCATCTCACTACTGAGTGGTTTCAGAACTCTGAGTTACAAGAGAAGCTTATAAATATATTTATAGACCTTGTAAATTAGTTTATCTATACTATTAAAGCAGAATCCCTTCTAGGATTCTGCCCCTATCTTTTCAATATATTTACAGCCAAATGCCATCCTTTTTTTTTCCTTTTAAAGTAAATGTCGCAGATATTTTTCCAACCTATCAGAACTCTTATGTTTTCGACCAAACCTATTTAGGCCCACTTCGACTAAGCCCAAGCGTATTTAAAACCTAACAGAAAAGAATAGTCAGCCCCTTGAATCCCATCTGCATCATCATATTCGAACACTTCAAAACATTATAATCTCATCATATTTTCTGTCGAGTAATTTTTTGTTTACAACAATCAGGTAATATACCCACTAGGCCCATCTTTATATATAATATACATTTCAGTATCCATAAAAAAACATGTTTTCTTATTTAAGTATAGACTAGATCTTGATCTGCTTTTTGCAAACGCGAAATATTTTACAATGAAAATTTCACGAATAATTTAACAAATATTTTGTTAATTTAAAAGAGTTATATATTTAGAATATTTTTGCATTTGAATCAGTGTTTTTTAATTCGACCCGAACCTGTTATTATACTGGTTAATCCGGTGATCCAATATAAAAATATATATTTTTAAAAAAATCATTAAAACCTTAGACTAATTGATTGAACCGATGGATGACCAATATAAAATCCAATTTTATTTAAATTGTTATGATATCATAATTTGTCACTTTTTTAATCCAAATTTTAAAGTTCATTGTTTTGCAATTTATGAAATTATGATGTTTTTACAAAATTTTGATAGAGAAAATGGTAAATAGTAAATAACTAAGTATAGTGTTGTTTGAAAACATGGATAGTAGTATAAGTAAAGAAATATATTGTTTGGAAACATGAATAGTAAAATAAAGAATGAATCTTAATAATTGAATGTAGGTTTAACTATAAAATAGAAATGTGTATTTGATTTAAAAACTTACAAAATAAAGGTTATGTCCAACACAATGTTTATATTTTAATAAGATAGATGTTACAGTTAAGAATTGAAAAGTATATAATAAATATTACTAATAACAAATAAACTACATTACAATTTATATAAAAATATTTTTTATTTTAATTTAAATTTTTAAGAGTATATATACTTCTTTTAAAATCAACAAAATTATAAATAGATTAGATTATCTTATAAAAAATACATAATCTTATGATAATCAAAATTTGAACATACTTTACTGAAAAAGAAACAAATCGCGCACTTTGAATCATTAATATAGTTGAATTACAAAAACAGTTAATTTTTAAAAAATTATAAATTTATGGCTTTCAAATCATTTTCGACATCTAATAATAACTTAAAAACATAAAAAACAAAAAAACCATAATCATATTAGATAATAAAATACTGAAACACATACTTTTATAATTAGAAAATTTTAAAAATTTAAAAATTATATTTTAGTAGAAATAAATCCCGCGCTTTCAAAGCACGGGTCTAATCTAGTGAATACTTATAAATAAATGTATAAACTCTTATAAATAGCTTATAAGTTCTTGTAAATAGTTTTATAAAACCTTTTAAATAATTTTATAAACCTTTATAAATAGCTATATAAATATTAATATGTGTTTTATAAACTTTATAGATGGTTGATACAAGGTTTTGATAAGCTCTATAAATGGTTCATGAATGGTTTTATAAACCTTTATAAATAGTTATATAAATATTTATACGGTTTTAGAAACCTTTATAATTTTTTTATAAACTCTTCAAAACCTATTAAAATCTTTTATAAATCCTTACAAATCTTATATAAACTTATATAAACCCTTTATAAACTTTATAAACCCTTATAAATTCTGTATAAAATATTTATAAACACCTGTAAGTGATTTTTTAAACCCTTTATATATTCTTATAAACCATTATAAACATTTTAAACATTTTGTGATGACTTGAAAACAAAACTTATGGAAGCTACAAAGCAGTTTCAAGATATTCTTGTTGTGAGATCAGAGGTTAGATTTGTAGTATTTGACTTTCTGACATTAGAGAGTACCTAATTGAGAGTTCACATTTTTGTTATATTAATATTTTTATAAGTTTATAAGTTATTTTTATAAGGTTATATTAATATTTTAAAGACTTCTAAATCATGTATAAGAGTTCATAAATATTTATAAATCATTTATTAGAGTTTAGAATTCAGTTATAATCATTTATAAATCATTTTATAAAGGTTTATAAATTAGTTATAAACATTTAGAAAGTAAGGGTTCTTCTGGCTTTCCTTCGACTCTATATAAATATTAAGACAAGGGTTCTTAAGTAAGTGATGTTACAAAGCATGTACCCAAAGCAATCAAAAGGGGTTTGGTGTTAAACCAATTTACATTATATTATATGCCCTGAAAATGAAACAAACTCTCCTGGTTTAGCTCCAGCAGGTGGTGGCAATGGTTCCACCACTGAGTGGTCGTCATTTGAAGCACAAAGAACCTGTAGCAAAGAAACCATTAACAAAAAAGAAATGCAAGTGTGGAAAGCTTACAACATTTTGATCGTTGATTAACTGGATTGATGCAGATAGAAGAAAGTCTTAGCATCCATATCCTGACATTACATCTCATAGCTTTTCAGGTTTGACATATGTGATGAGCGCAACAAGCAGGTTCTTCGTCATCATAACAAATCAACCAAGGAACAAAAGAAAAGTAAGCTTTTAAGTTTCAAGAACCTGAGAATGGTATCTATTGATAAACCAAAACTATATGCATACAACCAAAGATTCATTTATTTATTAGTAATTTAAGACATCACTATACCATAGTATTCTTACACAGAACCTACCCAAACATACAAGTAAAGCGACATATCCATAAGCACTTCAAATTTACAAAGCTTTATACAAAGAAGAGTATACACAAACATATACATACCAATACATATGACCTTGATTTATAAGGGGTTATAATTTCTAAAAATGCAGTGTCCACCATTGGAAAAAAACTTTCTTTTAACCAGAACTATTCAAATGACAAGCCTATATCAACCTTCTTTGATTTTGGAGAACAAAAGGAATAAAATCCAAAAATTACTAGAAACCCAGATTTATAAGGGGTTATAATTTTTCAAAAACTCAATGTTCATTATAGAAACTCTTTCTCTTAGATCGATCTGTTCAAATACAAGTGTAAACCAACTTTCTTTGATTTTCTTATAACATAAAGACCAAAATAAAAAAAAATTACTTGAAACAAACAATAAAAATACACAATTAGAAATATACAGACTGGGAATCTTGTAGAGGAGCTGACATGTTTGAGGTTTTGAATCTCAATTCTCCCGAACAGACGTGATTGAGTTGCTGGCTACGTGAGAGAGAGACGATTTCATCGCCGGATGATTACGCGAGGAGCTAATTGTGAGAAATAAGACACTCGATCTCGTCGCCGACGGATACTCATGAGAGAGAAGACGATGGTTAGAGAAAATAAGGTAAGGCTAATTTAGTCTTTTACCTATTAATAAATGTGGTATTTTTGAAAATATCATCTGATTAGTGGTATAATTGAATTGTGGTACCAAGAAAAGTGTATATGTAAAATTTCCCCATAATTTAAATAGCATAAACTAAGATATCTTTAATGAATAAAATTTAATTTAATATTTGGGGAATTTTCAAAAATACCACTTTGAAGGTACCATTATTCATCTTTACCACCACTAAATACACATTTTCAAAAATACCTTATTTATTAAAATGTTAAAGATTCTTATATCTTTGTTTTTATATGCTTTTCAAAATTTTAATCCAAAATTCTAAATCCTAAACCCCCAATTCTAAACCCTAAACCCTAAATCTTCAACTCTAAACCCTAAACCCTAAACTATATACCCTAAATTCAATATCCTAAACCCTAAACCCTGAAACCTCAACTATAAACCCTAAATCCTCAACTCTAAACCCTAAACTTTATACCCTAAACCCTAAAACATCAAATCTAAACCCTAAAACATAAAATCTAAACCCTAAATCCTAAACGTTCAAATCTAAACCCTTCATTAAAAGTAGTGGTAAAAGTGGTTAGTGTAAACATGAAAAGTGGTACTATGAAAATGGTATTTTTGGCAATTTCTCTTAATATTTTTATGTTCCCTTTTATATTTTTCAAATAACATGTACGATAAAGAAAATATTTATAAACTTAAACCAAAAATAATTTATATATATAATTTGATTTCATAAAAGGAAATTTTAAAAAATAATCTTGATATTAAAATAAAGAGTTAATATTACTTTTAGAATGTATCAATTATATTTGTATGCAATTTTGTACCTATCATCACTTTATTTTTATAATTTTATTTGTGATAATTAACATATTCCAAATAACCAAGTACTATAAAATTAACATAGTCATGGGCTATTTAAAAATAGCCAATTCATAAATATATATACACATCTAAGATGAAAACCAAACTAATGAAATGAATACAATAAATATGATTTGGTTGAATTAGATTAGAAATAGTTATACTTGAATTTACGGAAATATGTAACACAATATACCCACAAATGAGTAACTAAACCAATCCAAATTATTTTATACAAAGTAAAACATTAAATAAAAATAATGTATTCTCATTTATTCTCAACATTTTAATAAATAAATATGAAATTCTCAAATAATACTACACATATATTAACCAAATATTAAAATTAAGATGTAACTTTGAACTAATCAACACTATTAAATTATACATAATCCTACTAAAATATATACACAAATTTAAGGCAAGAATCAAACTATATGAAAATAAAAAAGTTAATCAAAATTTTAATCGGTATAACAGAATATTTTAGTTAAATCATAAAAAATAAATGTTATCTAATATATCCAAATAATAGCCAAACAGTCGAGATATTATATATCTAAAATTATAATCTAATTAAATTAATACAATGTTATTTAAAAAAACCATGTATATTGATTACAATATAAATAACAGAATAATTAAAAAATTAATAAACTATCGTAATGTAAATAAAATATTATAATGTATTTACTTTATAAATATTTATATCCGTGCATGAGCACGGGAAAATCACCTAGTATATATATATATATATATATATATATATACTGTATGTATGTTAACTATGTATGTTTACATATGTAATATCAGTGAAAACTAAAAATGCATCAATTATATAACTTATACAAAATCATATTTAAATCAATATTTTAGTTTAGTCTATTATTGTAACAAGTCAATATTTATAATTGGCAGATAAGTTAATATAAATGTATATCAATTTTATTGAAATGATATTAATAAGTTAATATAATATCGCTTGTTATACGTTTATAACTGATGTTTAAAAATAAATTATATCATTTAATCATTTATTAATAAGTGATTTAAGTTAAAATCATTTATTTTCTTATATTATTATATGATGAAACATGGTCCTTTTTGTATTGAGTTCTTATTTAATCTTTATTAAAATATTTGTTTATTGTTAATAAAAAGCTTAATACTTGAACACTTGCAAAAAAAAACGAACAAAAAATAAAGAAAATAACTTACTAAAAAAATTGAGACCATTACTTTTAGAGTCAATTAGGTAGAAACCCATAAAGAGAAAGTTGTTTAGGCAACGAGTCACAAAGAAAAATTATTTAGGTGGTTGGTTATATGAACCAAAGCAAATTTACATCTTTTCCCCTTTGCTCTATCGGTGTAGAATAGATAGAATTCACTGCCCATATGATTGCTATGCTAGACATTTTAAGAGAATGTAAGAAAAAATATTTTTTTAGTAAAAGAATTACTAAAAATCAGTATGTGAGGATGTGTTTTATGTCGCTGTTGGGTTTAATCCAAATTAATTAACCATACATTTGTTAAAAAATTATAATGGTTCGTAATTATCATAATAACTACAATAATATATATGAATACTTATTATAATCAAATAGAAACTCTAAACTCAGATAGAAACTTTAAACCAAAACGCAAATAGAAACTCTAAACTGTAAATCAAAATATAAATTCTAAATTTTAAGCCCAAATAAAAATTCCAAGTTTTAAATCTTAAAACCGTAAACTCAAATAGAAATTCTAAATTTTAAATTCAAATATAAACTCTAAACTCTAAACCTTAAACCAAAATAGAAACTTTAAACTTTAAACCCAAATAGAAGTTCTAAACCTTAAATCCAAATAAAATTCTAAACTCTAAATCCAAATAAAAACTTTAAATTTTAAACTCAAATATAAATTCTAACCCTGAATCCAAATAAAAAATTTAAATGCTAAAACCTAAACCCTAAACCCAAATAGAAACTAAAAATTCTAAACCCAAATAAAATTTATGAACTTTAAACCTTAAATCTAAATATAAACTCTAAACTCTAAATCCAAATAGAAACTCTAAACCCTGAATCCAAATAAAAACTCTAAACCATAATCTCTAAACTTTAAACCCAAATATAAACTTTAAACTCTAAACCCAAATAAAAACTCCAAACTCTATACTTTAAACCCAAATAGAAACTATAAATTCTAAACCCAAATATAAACTCTAAATTATAAACACTAAATCTAAATATTAAACCATAAACCGTAAACTCAAATAGAAATTCTAAACTTTAAATTCAAATATAAACTCTAAACTTTAAACCAAAATAGAAACTTTAAACTCTAAACCCGAATAGAAACTCTAAACCTTAAACCCAAATAAAAACTTTAAACCTTAAACTCTAAACTCTAAATCCAAATAAAAATTCTAAACTCTAAACTCTAATTTTTATATGAATAATTATAATGCTTTATATGGATACCTTCACTATTAATACGTAAAAATAACAAATAGAAGGATACGGTACAAGGTAGTTGAAACATGATTTGGGTTCAGTCTCTTGATCACATGTCGATTTGTAAAAATTAGACTCAAGAGAACAAGGAAAAAAAAACAAAACCATATGTCTGAGGGATGATAATGTCATATAGAAAAACCGTACAGTAGATTTAGTGTAGGTTACCAAATATGCAAATAATATTCTAAATATGTTTTTTCCGACAAAAGATATATTAAAAGCCTAAAAGCCATGCAAAAGGGTTCTACACCCGTTACAATTACAGTCCGAAAGCCCAATAAGCATACAGGGCTAAAAACAAAAACACATAAAACAGGTGGACCTAAACCCAACCGCTTTGCTAGCCCAACACCATCACCGAACAGTCGAGTGGTTACTGCCACGTGTTTCAATCCTCTGCTTCTAAATATGTCTATAGCGTGCAAATGCTCTTATTTTTATCTCTTTTCTTTCTCCTTCACTTTTTCTTCTCCTGCAATTTTCTTTTTTATCTCTATTTCTGTACTTATCAGATCTCTTTTCTTTTTTTGTGCAACATATCAGATCTCTTCTTTTTCCAAACATGTGAAAAGTTACTTTTTATGAACATGGTCAATCCTCACATGAAAGGGAAAACAAAAGAAGAAAATAGATTTAGACGAAAAAAAATCTAAAATAAAAACTATGTTTAAACCTGGATTACTCTCTGGATTATCATGTCACTAATCGGGTGGTTAAACTTTATATGTTTCATCGAAGAACAAATTTTAATTATTTTAATATTTTAGAAATTTTCACAGAATACTAAGATAACTAAATAATAACTTAATTATTAGGCATATATTAAATATACTATTATGTATATAATGTCCATTTAATAATTAACATTTACAAAATTGATGCACAAGTTAATTATCCTTTCTAACAATTTTGATAAACATAAAGTCTTGCACAAGTACAAATTAATCAAATAAAAAATGTTTGAGAAAATACATTTCCTCACTTCGGAATGAAAATGGATACCTTTACGATTAGTAGAATATGCATTCTTCTTATTTAAAAATGGGAAAATTGCCAATAGAGAACAAAAAAACAAGGGTGTTGTCCCTTTGGTATAAATCCTTTTTTGTCCAATTTTTCTCCTTTTTACCCTTGTATTTCTGAAAACTAATGAAATAAATACTTTTGTGAATCAAAAAAAAATTAAAAATATAAAGAATTAATAAAACACCTATATACACATGCTGGTATTTTTATTTTTTCAAAAAGTTGATAAATAAAAATTTTGAAAATACGTTCTACTAAATGTAGAATGTGCCTTCTACGGAAAATGGTATAGTAGAAAGCGATTTCTAAAATACATGTTCATCTACTATTTTTAGAACGTACATTCTACTATTTACTAATTTCTAAGAAAGTGGAATGCGCATTCTACTAATCCTAAAGCTATCTACTTTTCGTCCGGAAGCATTTTCTACTTTTATTAAGTATTCTAAATTTCGCGGAATGTGTTTTCTAAAATGTACTCTTCCGTCTACTAAAAGTAGAAAGCGTGTTCTAGATTTTTGTCAATGTTCTAAACTTTAGAAGGCGCCTTCTACGGATAAGATACCTGATTTTGCGAAAATTAATGAAAAATTCAGTTAAGGAAATATTCTAAAATCTCCTAAAAATATTCTAACTTCCTAAAACGTGTTATTTTCGATTTTACTTGTCAAAAAATTTTAAAAAAATGATTATACCTTGTCTTCTTCGTTAATCTATGAGTTTTCCATAGTTTTTCTTTTGATTTTCTTCACAAACTCTTATCTCTATGATACATATTTATACAACATGTGGTGTTTTAATTAGGTGCAATTTTTGTAAAGTTTAATTTTTATTTTATAAAGTTTACAAATTTTACTTTTATTAAAGTTTTATTTAAAAAAAATTTAAAATTTTTATTTTTATTAAAAAGTTCGATAAAATTCAAAAGGTTACAAACATTTTAATTTTTTATAAAAATAAAACTTTGTAAAAAATCTTTATAACTGTTGGTTAAAGCTTTTATTAAAAAAATTAGTAAAGTTTTATTTTTATTTTTATAAAGTTTAAAATTTTATTTAACTAAAGTTTATTAAAAAAATTTTAAACTTTTTATAAAAATAAAACTTGTAAAATGTTTTTAATAAGTTTATTTAATGTTTTATTAAAAAAATGTAAATTATTTTTATTTTTTACAAAGTTATTTTTATTAAAAAAAAGTTAAAAGTTTTATTTTATTTTCCCTTTTTAAAACGTTTTTAATTAAATCTTTTAAAAATTCTTTTAGTTTATTGTGTTTAATAAAAACTTTAAACAAAATTTATAAAATTTGTAAACTTTATAAAAATAAAATAAAACTTTACAAAAAGTTTTTAATAAAAGTTTAAACAAACTTTAGAAAAATACATTTTAATTTTTTTTTTAATTAAAAATTTTGATAAAATTAAAAAGTTTACAAACATTTTAAACTTCTTATAAAAAATAAAACTTTGTAAACTGTTTTTAAAAATTGTAAATTATTTTATTATTATTTTATTAAGTTTTAAAAAGTTATTTTTATTACAAAATTTAATTTTTTTTTTAAATTTTCCCTTTTTAAACGTTTTTAGTTATTATTATTTTAAATTATATTAATGTGTTTAATTAGATTAACCAAGGGTTAGTTTTGGGATTATGAAAAAAAATTATACTAAAAGGACAACTAAATGATGGTTTATACTATAGGGACAACCATGCTGAATTTTTGTTCCGTTTTGGCATTTCCCTTTAAAAATTTAGTAAATAGTTAAATGTACGTTCTAAAAGAAGTAGATGAACATGTTTATTTTAGAAATCGTTTTACTATATCATTTTCGTAGAAGACGCATTCTACTTTTAGTAGAATGTATTTTAAAATTTTTATTTTTGATCAAAAGAAAAATTAACCAAGTTTTTGAACAAAAAAATTATCAGCTTGTGTATAGGTGTTTGTTATATTTTTAATAACTTTTGATTCATAAAGTATTTATTTCATTAGTTTTCAAAAATACAAAGAGTAAAAAAATAAAAAAAAATGGAGAAAATAGTTTATACTAAAGGAACGTTAACCTTGTTTTTTTGTTTTTTTGTCAATTTTCCCATAATTAAAAGGTGAAAGTTCTAAATAAGGCAGTGATATGGTTCTGTAAATATTTTGAAAATAAAATGGTGTCTCAAAAGTTATTAATGGGTATAGATATATTATCAGGTTGACAAAAAAAGAGAGTCAGATTTGATTTAACCACAGTTAACCTAAAATACAGTTTAAAAATCTCTACAGAGAGATTCTGACCGGAACGAGGAACTCCAAACCCAGATTTCGACAGGAAACGAGAACTCCAGATTCGTCGAGAGAGAGAAGAACACGCCTCGAGAGAAAGAGAGAAGCCGAGAGAAAGGAAAGGAGATCGAAGGATTGGAGAGAGAGGAGAGGAGGAAGAAGACCGTTCGGTCTTCACGTCATGACACGTGCTCCAAGGACGGGAGAAGAAAAGTCTTATTTAGTTAACGTCCCTATTTTATTTCTCTAATTTTAATTTAATTTAAAGCACATTAATGTTAAGATACGTGCTTATAGCCACCGATAAAGATGGTCTTAGATCCATCTCTGAGAATGGGCGGTGGATTTACCATCAACATAAACATTCCGGCTGATGAAGGATTTACCATTAGCATTAATCCAAACTCTGCTCCAGGGGGATCCAAGGTAGGGACAGCCTTTGGTCGAAAACCAACATGAAGTTGATATATTATTTCTCATAATCCCAAAACTAACTCTATAATAAATCTAATTAAACACAATTGAAAGATTAATTTGAATTTAAAAAAAAATCTAATGGAAAAAAGGAAAAAAAAAACATTTGAAAGGCAACAAAAAACAAAAAAAGGGATAAAAAAAAACAAAGATTTTTGAAAAAAAATCAAAAAAAAACTATGGAGAAACCATAGATTGATAAAGAAGACAAGGAGAATTGGTTTTTTAAAATCTTTTCATATGTAATAACACGTTTTAGGAAGTTATAATATTTTAAGAGATTTTTTAGAAATATTCTTTAACTGAAATTTTATTAATTTTCAACAAAAATCATGTATTATTATCTATAGAAGGCGTTTTCTAAAAGTTTAAAAGAATGATAAAAATCAAGAAATATTTTCTACTTTGAGTAGACTAAGAGTACATTATAGAAAACACATTCCCCAACATTTAGAATACTTTATAAAAGTAGAAGATGCATTCGGAATGAAAATGGATACCTTTACGATTAGTAGAATACGCATTCTTCTTATTTAAAAATTTAGTAAATAATTAAATGTACGTTCTAAAAGAAGTAGATGAACATGTTTATTTTAGAAATCGTTTTTTACTATATCATTTTTCGTAGAAGACGCATTCTACTTTTAGTAGAATGTATTTTAAAATTTTTATTTTTGATCAAAAGAAAAAAATAACCAAGTTTTTGAACAAAAAAAGTTACCAGCTTGTGTATATGGTGTTTGTTATATTTTAATAACTTTGATTCATAAAGTATTTATTTCATTAGTTTTCAGAAATACAAAGAGTAAAAAATAAAAAAAAAATGGAGAAAATTGTTTTATACTAAAGGAACGTTAACCTAGTTTTTTGTTTTTTTGTCAATTTTCCCATAATTAAAAGGTGAAAGTTCTAAATAAGGCAGTGATATGGTTCTGTAAATATTTTGAAAATAAAATGGTGTCTCAAAAGTTATTAATGGGTATAGATATTTATTATCAGGTTGACAAAAAAAAAAGAGTCAGATTTGATTTAACCACAGTTAACCTAAAATACAGTTTAAAAATCTCTACAGCCGACGATCTTCCTTCATTTTATTTTCATTGGAACTATATATGTCTCTCTCTCTCGATAGCTCCTCCCAGGAAACCTATAATTTCTTAGATCCATCTCAGAGAATGGCTGGTGGATTTACCATCAACATAAACATTCCGGCGGGTGAAGGATTTACCATTAACATTAACCCAACTCTGCTCCAGGGGGAGCCGAGGTAGGGGCTGCCTTTGGCCGAATTCAACCTCCAGCTGGTAAACTAGATCCTCTCTCTATATGTACGAATCCCTCCTCTCAAAAGCCCCGAGAATGCTCTGATCCATCTAACCCTAAGGTTTTCTTTGATATGACGGCTTGCGGTAAACCTATTGGTCGGATCGTGATGGAGCTCTTTGCCGACACGACCCCACGGACGGCAGAGAATTTCCGCGCCCTCTGTACAGGCGAGAAAGGCATGGGGAAGAAGGGTAAGCCCCTCCATTACAAAGGATCAGTCATCTACCATAGGTGCGCCGATTATATGATTGAAGGAGGAGATTTCACTAACGAAGGGAAAGGATGCGGAGGCGAATCAATCTACGACAGTGGGTTTTCGAGGATGAGAACTTCATCAAAAAGCACACATGTCCGGGTATGATCTCCATGAACAACCGTGGTCCTGACACCAACGAATCTAACTTTAATGATCTGCTTGACGGAGTGCCCGGAACTCGACGATGAACACGTCGTGTTCGGCCAAGTTGTTGAAGGATTGGATGTGGTCAGGACCATTTCAAAGATATCTGTTAGGGACAAGCTTTCCTGGCCCGTGGTGATCGCCGACTGCGGTCAGATTCATAGATCTGAGATATTTTCAAGTACAATGGTTGCTTGGTCCTTTTCGCCGACAAGCTTGTGTCCTTTTGATGTTTGGTCGGGTGCGTTTTCTTTTTGCTTCTTTCTTGAATTTAGATTGGCTACCATTGAAAAATGATAACCATCATCAGTTTTAGCTATAGTTGCTATTGCAGAAACATATTAAAAATAAATCTGTGCTTTGGACCTTTTAAATATGTTTTCCATCAAGAGATTCTTATTAGAATTTAACATTAGTAATTGATTTCTAAGTGACTATTGTTCTCATGTTCCGTTTGCCTAATACTAAGACAGTATGATTGGCTGTCATATGGCAGATGATTGATATTCTAAACTGGATTGAAAAAAAAACTGAATAAAACCCAAACCGAAATCAAACTGAAATATTCTAAACTGGAATTGAACCAAACCTTTAAATATCTGAATGCTTCTTATATTTCTTCTATATCCAAAATAATCAAAACAGGTATTTCTGAAAAACAACATAAGGATATGTCGCAAAATTCTCTTTTTAACGGTGATTTTCTTCAGCCAATCAAAGGAGAGCTAATATCTGGAAGGTTGTTTTACCTAAATCTTCATCAAAACATAGTGTTTTTCTAGAGTTTTTTCAACAGCCGCCTCTTTTTTCATCAAGTTTCTGGTTCATACTTAGTCACGCGATCCAGAGGAAAGGGATTTTTTTTGTTTTTGATGGACGATACTCTGGTAGGAGTGATGCAAGAAATGTCTCTAGAGGAAGATGTGCCAATTCTTTTACCGGACGATGATGATTTTAGCACTGTGGAGAGAAGTCATCGTAGCTTATGGGACGTTTGCTTAATCCAAACTGTCAGAACATGGGCATGTTACGCACGATGCCGAAGATCTGGAGGATTTACGAAAAGGTCCGTGGGATTGCACTGACTAAGGAGAATTTCCAGTTTATCTTTGAACTGGAAACAGATCTTCAGATGGTGTTGAAACAGGGCTTTTGGACCTTTGAGGACTGGGAAATGGCGATGAAGAGGTGGATGGAGACTCCACCAAGTAACTACTTGCTGACAGCGGCTGTATGGATTAGACTTTCCAATATACCAGTCAACTACTTTACCATCAAGACCAGTGATACGGTGGCATGACCAATAGGTTATGTAAAAATATTGAGTGGGATCCAGAGAAACCACTTTTACATGATTATGTACGAGTCTTGATCATAATTGATCTAAATCTATCGGTAAGAGAGAAGAAATGTCTAACTCTTCCAAAAGGAGGTGGATCAGCTATGAAAGATGTGGAGTATGAACGCATTCAGAAGAAGTGTTTTCGGTTGTCTCATGAGAAACAAGCATGCCCACTGCTCAAAGGCACTATGAAGGGAAGTGCAAAAGGGAGAGATAATCAGAACTTTCCAAATGTTCAGAGGGTGGCCCAAAGGCAACACAACACTTCACTTGCGAATGATATAATGCCATTGTTTGCCCCATCAGTCCATCCTGGTTTTGAACCACCGGCTCGCCTGATTGAACCATCGGTCCGTTTGCCTATTACTAATTAGTGATCTGGCAACAACCAGCGAATTGAAACATGAGTATTAAACTCTTCGACATATTCCCAATAATAGCATGTCTCACATTATGAATGCCAAGAACAAAAGATGTATCTCGTTGGCCTCTTGGATTACTAGTGTTAAATCGCAAGAATACGTGGAATTAATCGGTTGACTTCGATCGCCGAATTCCCACGGTTATTAAAAAAAAAAACTTTATTTCATGTACACGTAGTTCAATACAAAACCGCCGGTGCTGAATTGAATGCGGGGACTGACTTGTGACCTATCTACAACATACCTATTCGTTTCTATTTTGCAATCCCAATCTTAACCACAGCGAAAACGTCAATAATTCATTTATTCCCAGCACCAAGTATTGTCAACGGACTCAACGTAACTAGAAGGAAAAATGATTGATGACTACACGAAGTACGAAGTATTGGCTATCATATGGCTAACCATGCAAACTAAAGTAATATATACCTAACTATATAAAGTATATATTATGCATGACAACATTCATCAACTTAATGATGTTATGTAGTTAACATCACGAATTTAATTTCATTCACCCAAAAATTGGTGTAGATGTTAGCGATCATTTAAGTATTTTATTTCATCAATTAAAATATGATTGATTTGACCGTAATTTAATTAAATTATATTTAACCCGTATTTTTAAAACCGGAAGAATACTTTTAACAAAATCTAATTTACAAAATCAATATTTTTAACATTTTTAATAAGTAGTGTTTTAACATTTGTATTTTAGTTTATTTGAAAACTATATAATATATTATTTTAATTTATATTAAATATGGAAGTTATATAAGATATTATTTAATTTTGTTTATGAAAATATAGATTAATTCATTAATTTAATTATTTTATATTAAAAATAAAATATTAGAGTCAATAAACTAAATTGACATCGAACAATTTTTATAATAAAAATTTATCAAAAGAATTAGATAAATTTTATTAATCAAACGAATTACAGAAATTTTATTCAATTTAATAGCAAAACAGATTAAAATAAAAGAAATTTAAATAATATATTATATAACTTTGGAAACTTTCATATATTAATATTAGTTAAACAATATAATTATATAGTTTTCAAATACACTAAAATAAATAGGTTAATACACTACTTATCCAATTTTATAAAATATACTGATTTAGTAAATTATATTTGTTAAAAATATTTTTACGCTTTTAAAACGTAGATCAAAATCTAATTTTAGTGAAATTACTATTAGGTACGTTATATTTTAGTTGATAAAAACAGAAGATTTAAAAGGTCTTTAACATCCACATCATTTTCTGGATGAATGAAATCAAATACGTGATGTTAACTACATAACATCACTAAGTTGAGGAATATATTATTTATAAAATAAACTTCGCGTAATTAAGTATACATTAGTATAGTTTGCATGGTGACGTATGTGATGGTTAATATTTGATATAGTTAACAATCATTTTTACTTGCCTACATTATTTGCGACTCGAAAACATGCATATAAACCATTAATAATGCAGTGGATGCGTCTTGTAGGCGAAGCTTATCCAAACAGCAAGTCGCATCGGCAAAAAATCTAATCTCCCCCCCCCCCCCCCCCGCGTGCAGAAGAATACTTTTAACAAAATCTAATTTACAAAATCAATATTTTTAACATTTTTAATAAGTAGTGTTTTAACATTTGTATTTTAGTTTATTTGAAAACTATATAATTATATTATTTAATTTATATTAAATATGGAAGTTATATAAGATATTATTTAATTTTGTTTATGAAAATATAGATTAATTCATTAATTTAATTAATTTTATATTAAAATAAAATATTAGAGTCAATAAACTAAATTGACATCGAACAATTTTTATAATAAAAATTTATCAAAAGAATTAGATAAATTTTATTAATCAAACGAATTACAGAAATTTTATTCAAATTTAATAGCAAAACAGATTAAAATAAAAGAAATTTAAATATATATTATATAACTTTGGAAACTTTCATATTTAATATTAGTTAAACAATATAATATATAGTTTTCAAATACACTAAAATAAATAGGTTAATACACTACTTATCCAAATTTTATAAAATATACTGATTTAGTAAATTATATTTTGTTAAAAATATTTTTACGCTTTTAAAACGTAGATCAAAATCTAATTTTAGTGAAATTACTATTAGGTACGTTATATTTTAGTTGATAAAACAGAAGATTTAAAAGGTCTTTAACATCCACATCATTTTCTGGATGAATGAAAATCAAATACGTGATGTTAACTACATAACATCACTAAGTTGAGGAATATTATTATTTATAAAATAAACTTCGCGTAATTAAGTATACATTAGTATAGTTTGCATGGTGACGTATGTGATGGTTAATATTTGATATAGTTAACAATCATTTTTACTTGCCTACAATTATTTGCGACTCGAAAACATGCATATAAACCATTAATATGCAGTGGATGCGTCTTGTAGGCGAAGCTTATCCAAACCAGCAAGTCGCATCGGCAAAAATCTAATCTCCCCCCCCCCCCGCGTGCGGAAGAATACTTTTAACAAAATCTAATTTACAAAATCAATATTTTTAACATTTTAATAAGTAGTGTTTTACATTTGTATTTTAGTTTATTTGAAAACTATATAATTATATATTTTAATTTATATTAAATATGGAAGTTATATAAGATATTATTTAATTTTGTTTATGAAAATATAGATTAATTCATTAATTTAAATAATTTTATATTAAAAATAAAATATTAGAGTCAATAAACTAAATTGACATCAAACAATTTTTAAATAAAAATTTATCAAAAGAATTAGATAAATTTTATTAATCAAACGAATTACAGAAATTTTATTCAAATTTAATAGCAAAACAGATAAAATAAAAGAAATTTAAATAATATATTATATAACTTTGGAAACTTTCATATTAAATATTAGTTAAACAATATAATTATATAGTTTTCAAATACACTAAAATAAATAGGTTAATACACTACTTATCCAAATTTTATAAAATATACTGATTTAGTAAATTATATTTTGTTAAAATATTTTTTACGCTTTTAAAACGTAGATCAAAATCTAATTTAGTGAAATTACTATTAGGTACGTTATATTTTAGTTGATAAAACAGAAGATTTAAAAGGTCTTTAACATCCACATCATTTTCTGGATGAATGAAATCAAATTCGTGATGTTAATTACATAACATCACTAAGTTGAGGAATGTTATCATTTATAAAATAAACTTCGTGTAATTAAGTATACATTAGTATAGTTTGCATGGTGACGTATGTGATGGTTAATATTTGATGTAGTTAACAATCATGTTTACTTGCCTACAATTATTTGCGACTCGAAAACATGCATAAAAACGATTAATATGCAGTGGATGCGTCTTGTAGGCGAAGCTTATCCAAACCAGCAAGTAGCATCGGCAAAATTCTAATCGTAGTCTCAGTTATCTGCATGGGAACTCTCCCTCTCCCCCTCCCCACCCCACCCACATTCTGTCCATGGGTGGTGTGTTTTTTTTTTCTAACCACTGCTATAGCTAGTGTTTTAAACCATTTAACCTATGTTTCGGTAAACAAACCCACATGTTAAAAACTATTAGTTTTCAGTTCGGAAAGTAAGTATTTCAAAGATTATTTTATTAGCAAAATTTAGTATATTTTAGCATGTGGGAAAATATAAAAAAAATATTTTCCAATAATGAAAATGAAGAGAATATCAATATTATCTTATATTAATACCGTGAAATAGATATTTGTTGTGACTACTTTATTAATGTAGAATTTTCATGATTAATGAAGATTACACGAACACACCATTATCCCTGTGTCGAGTCCAAAATTTCTAATCATATACTCACAAAATCGAATTGTTATTTGAATAACTCGTGTGGAAAATAGACATCTACTGAAAGAGCCTGTATTGTCCTTTTTCTTAATTTATCATTAGTATTATTTGGAAAAAACCCATGAAAAACCTTCAAAGTGACAAGTACTTCTATTTTAAACCTCCAAAGACTATGCTTCCACAATAAACCTTGAAACCAATAACATTGTTAACAAAAACTGTAAAAGTGGTCTATGTGTTTTGTGTTATATTAAGATGGACAGAAATATAAACTCCGTTAAAGTCGTAACTGCGTCTCTTTTGATTAAACATGTGCCTTATTGCAATTAATTATATTTTTAATAGAATCATCGCATATTCTGAAATAAAATAACTAAAAATCTTAGAAAATGACGACGAATAAAGATGGCTTCTCTAAAAATCCTAGTCTTTGCCAAATCCTTGAGATCAAAATTAAGCCACAACACCATGATGATCCATTAACGCGATCTGTAAACAATTCTAAAACAGGAAACACCAATTGCAATCAAACCAAATTTCCAGAGAGAGCACAAAGACAAGAAGACAGATGATTAATAACCTGGCCATCAGAAAGAAAGATTCAAACTTTGCTCGGTCTTGTGTCGGACCAGTGGAGTTTCTGAGAAGGAAGGGATCATGTGGAACGAACCCGATAGAGAAAATCGAGAGCCAGAGCTCCAGAGAACACCAAGCTGAGAGATTCTGACCGGAAACAAGGAACTCCAAACCCAGATTTCGACAGGAAACGAGAACTCCAGATTCGTCGAGAGAGAGAAGAACACGCCTCGAGAGAAAGAGAGAAGCCGAGAAAAAGGAGAGGAGATCGAAGGATTGGAGAGAGAGGAGAGGAGGAAGAAGACCGTTCAGTCTTCACGTCATGACACGTGCTCCAAGGACGGGAGAAGAAAAGTTCTTATTTAGTTAACGTCCCTATTTTATTTCTCTAATTTTGATTTAATTTAAAGCACATTAATGTTAAGATACGTGCTTATAGCCACCGATAAAGATGGTCTTAGATCCATCTCTGAGAATGGGCGGTGGATTTACCATCAACATAAAACATTCCGGCTGATGAAGGATTTACCATTAGCATTAATCCAAACTCTGCTCCAGGGGGATCCAAGGTAGGGACAGCCTTTGGTCGAAAACCAACATGAAGTTGATATATTATTTCTCATAATCCCAAAACTAACTCTATAATAAATCTAATTAAACACAATTGAAAGATTAATTTGAATTTAAAAAAAAATCTAATGGAAAAAAGGAAAAAAAAACATTTGAAAGGCAACAAAAAACAAAAAAGGGATAAACAAAAAAAACAAGATTTTGTGAAAAAAAAATCAAAATAAAAACTATGGAGAAACCATAGATTGATAAAGAAGACAAGGGAGAATTGGTTTTTTAAAATCTTTTCATATGTAATAACACGTTTTAGGAAGTTATAATATTTTAAGAGATTTTTAGAATATTTCTTTAACTGAAATTTTATTAATTTTCACAAAAATCATGTATTATTATCTATAGAAGGCGTTTTCTAAAAGTTTAAAAGAATGATAAAAATCAAGAAATATTTTCTACTTTGAGTAGACTAAGAGTACATTATAGAAAACACATTCCCCAACATTAGAATACTTTATAAAAAAGAGAAGATGCATTCGGAATGAAAATGGATACCTTTACGATTAGTAGAATACGCATTCTTCTTATTTAAAAATTTAGTAAATAATTAAATGTACGTTCTAAAAGAAGTAGATGAACATGTTTATTTTAGAAATCGTTTTTACTATATCATTTTTCGTAAAAGACGCATTCTACTTTTAGTAGAATGTATTTTAAAATTTTTATTTTTGATCAAAAGAAAAAAATAACCAAGTTTTTGAACAAAAAAGTTACCAGCTTGTGTATAGGTGTTTGTATATATTTAATAACTTTTGATTCATAAAGTATTTATTTCATTAGTTTTCAGAAATACAAAGAGTAAAAAAAAAAAAAAAAAATGGAGAAAATTGTTTTATACTAAAGGAACGTTAACCTAGTTTTTTGTTTTTTTGTCAATTTTCCCATAATTAAAAGGTGAAAGTTCTAAATAAGGCAGTGATATGGTTCTGTAAATATTTTGAAAATAAAATGGTGTCTCAAAAAAGTTATTAATGGGTATAGATATTTATTATCAGGTTGACAAAAAAAAAAGAGTCAGATTTGATTTAACCACAGTTAACCTAAAATACAGTTTAAAAATCTCTACAGCCGACGATCTTCCTTCATTTTATTTTCATTGGAACTATATGTTCTCTCTCTCTCGATAGCTCCTCCCAGGAAACCTATAATTTCTTAGATCCATCTCAGAGAATGGCTGGTGGATTTACCATCAACATAAACATTCCGGCGGGTGAAGGATTTACCATTAACATTAACCCAAACTCTGCTCCAGGGGGAGCCGAGGTAGGGGCTGCCTTTGGCCGAATTCAACCTCCAGCTGGTAAACTAGATCCTCTCTCTATATGTACGAATCCCTCCTCTCAAAAGCCCCGAGAATGCTCTGATCCATCTAACCCTAAGGTTTTCTTTGATATGACGGCTTGCGGTAAACCTATTGGTCGGATCGTGATGGAGCTCTTTGCCGACACGACCCCACGGACGGCAGAGAATTTCCGCGCCCTCTGTACAGGCGAGAAAGGCATGGGGAAGAAGGGTAAGCCCCTCCATTACAAAGGATCAGTCATCTACCATAGGTGCGCCGATTATATGATTGAAGGAGGAGATTTCACTAACGAAGGGAAAGGATGCGGAGGCGAATCAATCTACGACAGTGGGTTTTTCGAGGATGAGAACTTCATCAAAAAGCACACATGTCCGGGTATGATCTCCATGAACAACCGTGGTCCTGACACCAACGAATCTAACTTTATGATCTGCTTGACGGAGTGCCCGGAACTCGACGATGAACACGTCGTGTTCGGCCAAGTTGTTGAAGGATTGGATGTGGTCAGGACCATTTCAAAGATATCTGTTAGGGACAAGCTTTCCTGGCCCGTGGTGATCGCCGACTGCGGTCAGATTTCATAGATCTGAGATATTTTCAAGTACAATGGTTGCTTGGTCCTTTCGCCGACAAGCTTGTGTCCTTTTGATGTTTGGTCGGGTGCGTTTTTCTTTTTGCTTCTTTCTTGAATTTAGATTGGCTACCATTGAAAAATGATAACCATCATCAGTTTTAGCTATAGTTGCTATTGCAGAAACATATTAAAAATAAATCTGTGCTTTTGGACCTTTTAAATATGTTTTCCATCAAGAGATTCTTATTAGAATTTAACATTAGTAATTGATTTCTAAGTGACTATTGTTCTCATGTTCCGTTTGCCTAATACTAAGACAGTATGATTGGCTGTCATATGGCAGATGATTGATATTCTAAACTGGATTGAAAAAAAACTGAATAAAACCCAAACCGAAATCAAACTGAAATATTCTAAACTGGAATTGAACCAAAACCTTTAAATATCTGAATGCTTCTTATATTTCTTCTATATCCAAAATAATCAAAACAGGTATTTCTGAAAAAACAACATAAGGATATGTCGCAAAATTCTCTTTTTAACGGTGATTTTCTTTCAGCCAATCAAAGGAGAGCTAATATCTGGAAGGTTTTTTACCTAAATCTTCATCAAAACATAGTGTTTTTCTAGAGTTTTTTCAACAGCCGCCTCTTTTTTCATCAAGTTTCTGGTTCATACTTAGTCACGCGATCCAGAGGAAAGGGATTTTTTTTTGTTTTTGATGGACGATACTCTGGTAGGAGTGATGCAAGAAATGTCTCTAGAGGAAGATGTGCCAATTCTTTTACCGGGACGATGATGATTTTAGCACTGTGGAGAGAAGTCATCGTAGCTTATTGGGACGTTTGCTTAATCCAAACTGTCAGAACATGGGTTGCATGTTACGCACGATGCCGAAGATCTGGAGGATTTACGAAAAGGTCCGTGGGATTGCACTGACTAAGGAGAATTTCCAGTTTATCTTTGAACTGGAAACAGATCTTCAGATGGTGTTGAAACAGGGCTTTTGGACCTTTGAGGACTGGGAAATGGCGATGAAGAGGTGGATGGAGACTCCACCAAGTAACTACTTGCTGACAGCGGCTGTATGGATTAGACTTTCCAATATACCAGTCAACTACTTACCATCAAGACCAGTGATACGGTGGCATGACCAATAGGTTATGTAAAATATATTGAGTGGGATCCAGAGAAACCACTTTTACATGATTATGTACGAGTCTTGATCATAATTGATCTAAATCTATCGGTAAGAGAGAAGAAATGTCTAACTCTTCCAAAAGGAGGTGGATCAGCTATGATAGATGTGGAGTATGAACGCATTCAGAAGAAGTGTTTTCGGTTGTCTCATGAGAAACAAGCATGCCACTGCTCAAAGGCACTATGAAGGGAAGTGCAAAAGGAGAGATAATCAGAACTTCCAAATGTTCAGAGGGTGGCCCAAAGGCAACACAACACTTCACTTGCGAATGATATAATGCCATTGTTTGCCCCATCAGTCCATCCTGGTTTTGAACCACCGGCTCGCCTGATTGAACCATCGGTCCGTTTGCCTATTACTAATAGTGATCTGGCAACAACCAGCGAATTGAAACATGAGTATTAAACTCTTCGACATATTCCCAATTAATAGCATGTCTCACATTATGAATGCCAAGAACAAAAGATGTATCTCGTTGGCCTCTTGGATTACTAGTGTTAAATCGCAAGAATACGTGGAATTAATCGGTTGACTTCGATCGCCGAATTCCCACGGTTATTAAAAAAAACTTTATTTCATGTACACGTAGTTCAATACAAAACCGCCGGTGCTGAATTGAATGCGGGGACTGACTTGTGACCTATCTACAACATACCTATTCGTTTTCTATTTTGCAATCCCAATCTTAACCACAGCGAAAACGTCAATAATTCATTATCCCAGCACCAAGTATTGTCAACGACCTCAACGTAACTAGAAGGAAAAATGATTGATGACTACACGAAGTACGAAGTATTGACTATCATATGGCTAACCATGCAAACTAAAGTAATATATACCTAACTAAATATAAAGTATATATTATGCATGACAACATTCCTCAACTTAATGATGTTATGTAGTTAACATCACGAATTTAATTTCATTCACCCAAAAATTGGTGTAGATGTTAGCGATCATTTAAGTATTTTATTTCATCAATTAAAATATGATTGATTTGACCGTAATTTAATTAAATTATATTTTAACCCGTATTTTAAAACCGGAAGAATACTTTTAACAAAATCTAATTTACAAAATCAATATTTTTAACATTTTTAATAAGTAGTGTTTTAATATTGTATTTTAGTTTATTTGAAAACTATTTATTTATATTATTTAATTTATATTAAATATGGAAGTTATATAAGATATTATTTAATTTTGTTTATGAAAATATAGATTAATTCATTAATTTAATTAATTTTATATTAAAAATAAAATATTAGAGTCAATAAACTAAATTGACATCGAACAATTTTATAATAAAAATTTATCAAAAGAATTAGATAAATTTTATTCATCAAACGAATTACAGAAATTTTATTCAAATTTAATAGCAAAACAGATTAAAATAAAAGAAATTTAAATAATATATTATATAACTTTGGAAACTTTCATATTTAATATTAGTTAACAATATAATTATATAGTTTTCAAATACATTAAAATAAATAGGTTAATACACTACTTATCCAAATTTTATAATAATATACTGATTTAGTAAATTATATTTTGTTAAAAAATTTTACGCTTTTAAAACGTAGATCAAAATCTAATTTAGTGAAAATTACTATTAGGTATGTTATATTTTTAGTTGATAAAACAGAAGATTTAAAAGGTCTTAACATCCACATCATTTCTGGATGACTGAAATCAAATACGTGATGTTAACTACATAACATCACTAAGTTGAGAAATGTATCATTTATAAAATAAACTTCGCGTAATTAAGTATACATTAGTATAGTTTGCATGGTGACGTATGTGATGGTTAATATTTGATATAGTTAACAATCATTTTTACTTGCCTACAATTATTTGCGACTCGAAAACATGCATATAAAACGATTAATATGCAGTGGATGCGTCTTGTAGGCGAAGCTTATCCAAACCAGCAAGTCGCATCGGCAAAAAATCTAATCTCCCCCCCCCCCCTCGTGTGCGGAAGAGATACTTTAACAAAATCTAATTTACAAATCAATATTTTAACATTTTTAATACGTAGTGTTTTAACATTTGTATTTTAGTTTATTTGAAAAACTATATAATTATATTATTAAATTTATATTAAATATGGAAGTTATATAAGATATTATTTAATTTGTTTATGAAAATATAGATTAATTCATTAATTTAATTAATTTATATTAAAAACTAAAATATTAGAGTCAATAAACTAAATTGACATCAAACAATTTTTATTAATAAAAATTTATCAAAAGAATTAGATAAACTTTATTAATCAAACGAA
>NC_079516.1:7278208-7303410 GCF_000801105.2 Raphanus sativus
TTAAATATACTATTATGGTCGATAATATATTTATTAATTAAAAAGCCTAGGTTTTAAGGTAGCGACATGGTTATGTAAATATTTTCAACCTCCAGCAGTCATGTTAGAACTAACGCTAGTCAGATTCTACTTAACCACAGTTAACCTAAAATACAGTTTAAAAAATCTCTACGGCCGATCTTCCTTCAATTTATTTTCATTGGAACTTTTCTCTCTCCATAATTTCTTAGACCATCTTTATCGCAAGGACCAAAATTTAAGTCCTTATAATTTTTTATTATTATTGTTATGGTTAGGATATTGTTAAGAAGTTTTATGTAATATGGTGATTATTGGTGGGACTTGAGTTGTTTCTTAGGTTAATAAGGTTAAATTTTTTTTGTCAACTATTTCTTTCATTCAATTTAAAACACAAAAGTTTATAAACATTCATACATTCAAGGCTAGTCTTTGCCAAATCCTTGAGATCAAAATTAAGCCACAACACCATGATGATCCATTAACGCGATCTGTAAACAATTCTAAAACAGGAAACACCAATTGCAATCAAACCAAATTTCCAGAGAGAGCACAAAGACAAGAAGACAGATGATTAATAACCTGGCCATCAGAAAGAAAGATTCAAACTTTGCTCGGTCTTGTGTCGGACCAGTGGAGTTTCTGAGAAGGAAGGGATCATGTGGAACGAACCCGATAGAGAAAAATCGAGAACCAGAGCTCCAGAGAATACCAAGCTGAGAGATTCTGACCGGAAACGAGGAACTCCAAACCCAGATTTCGACAGGAAACGAGAACTCCAGATTCGTCGAGAGAGAGAAGAACACGCCTCGAGAGAAAGAGAGAAGCCGAGAGAAAGGAGAGGAGATCGAAGGATTGGAGAGAGAGGAGAGGAGGAAGAAGACCGTTCGGTCTTCACGTCATGACACGTGCTCCAAGGACGGGAGAAGAAAAGTTCTTATTTAGTTAACATCCCTATTTTATTTCTCTAATTTTGATTTAATTTAAAGCACATTAATGTTAAGATACGTGCTTATAGCCACCGATAAAGATGGTCTTAGATCCATCTCTGAGAATGAGCGGTGGATTTACCATCAACATAAACATTCCGGCTGATGAAGGATTTACCATTAGCATTAATCCAAACTCTGCTCCAGGGGATCCAGGGTAGGGACAGCCTTTGGTCGAAAACCAACATGAAGTTGATATAATATTTCTCATAATCCCAAAAATAACTCTATAATAAATCTAATTAAACACAATTTAAAGATTAATTTGAATTTAAAAAAAATCTAATGGAAAAAAGGAAAAAAAACATTTGAAAGGCAATAAAAACAAAAAAGGGATAAACAAAAAAAAAACAAGATTTGTGAAAAAAAATCAAAATAAAAACTATGGAGAAACCATAGATTGATAAAGAAGACAAGGGAGAATTGGGTTTTTTAAAATCTTTTCATATGTAAAATCGACCATAACACATTTTAGGAAGTTATAATATTTTAAGAGATTTTTTTAGAATATTTCTTTAACTGAAATTTTATTAATTTTCACAAAAAATCATGTATTATTATCTATAGAAGGCGTTTTCTAAAAGTTTAAAAGAATGATAAAAATCAAGAAATATTTTCTACTTTGAGTAGACTAAGAGTACATTGTAGAAAACACATTCCCCAACATTTAGAATACTTTATAAAAGTAGAAGATGCATTCGGAATGAAAATGGATACCTTTACGATTAGTAGAATATGCATTCTTCTTATTTAAAAATGGGAAAATTGCCAATAGAGAACAAAAAAACAAGGGTGTTGTCCCTTTGGTATAAATCCTTTTTTGTCCAATTTTTCTCCTTTTTACCCTTTGTATTTCTGAAAACTAATGAAATAAATACTTTTGTGAATCAAAAAAAAAATTAAAAATATAAAGAATTAATAAAACACCTATATACACATGCTGGTATTTTATTTTTTTCAAAAAGTTGATAAATAAAAATTTGAAAATACGTTCTACTAAATGTAGAATGTGCCTTCTACGGAAAATGGTATAGTAGAAAGCGATTTCTAAAATAAACATGTTCATCTACTATTTTTAGAACGTACATTCTACTATTTACTAATTTTCTAAGAAAGTGGAATGCGCATTCTACTAATCCTAAAGCTATCTACTTTTCGTCCGGAAGCATTTTCTACTTTTATTAAGTATTCTAAATTTCGCGGAATGTGTTTTCTAAAATGTACTCTTCCGTCTACTAAAAGTAGAAAGCGTGTTCTAGATTTTTGTCAATGTTCTAAACTTTTAGAAGGCGCCTTCTACGGATAAGATACCTGATTTTTGCGAAAATTAATGAAAAATTCAGTTAAGGAAATATTCTAAAAATCTCCTAAAAATATTCTAACTTCCTAAAACGTGTTATTTTCGATTTTACTTGTCAAAAAATTTTAAAAATGATTATACCTTGTCTTCTTCGTTAATCTATGAGTTTTCCATAGTTTTTCTTTTGATTTTTCTTCACAAACTCTTATTCTCTATGATACATATTTATACAACATGTGGTGTTTTAAAATTAGGTGCAATTTTTTGTAAAGTTTAATTTTTATTTTATAAAGTTTACAAATTTTACTTTTATTAAAGTTTTATTTAAAAAAAATTTAAAATTTTTATTTTTATTAAAAAGTTCGATAAAATTCAAAAGGTTACAAACATTTTAATTTTTTTATAAAAATAAAACTTTGTAAAAAATTTTCTTTATACTGTTGGTTTAAAGCTTTTATTAAAAAAAATTAGTAAAGTTTTATTTTTATTTTTATAAAGTTTAAAAATTTTTATTTAACTAAAGTTTTATTAAAAAAATTTTAAACTTTTTATAAAAATAAAACTTTGTAAAATGTTTTTAATAAGTTTATTTAATGTTTTATTAAAAAAATTGTAAATTATTTTTATTTTTTACAAAGTTTATTTTTATTAAAAAAAGTTAAAAGTTTTATTTTATTTTCCCTTTTTAAAACGTTTTTAATTAAATCTTTTAAAAATTCTTTTAGTTTATTGTGTTTAATAAAAACTTTAAACAAAATTTATAAAATTTGTAAACTTTATAAAAATAAAAATAAAACTTTACAAAAAGTTTTTAATAAAAGTTTAAACAAACTTTAGAAAAATACATTTTAATTTTTTTTTTAATTAAAAATTTTGATAAAATTAAAAAGTTTACAAACATTTTAAACTTCTTATAAAAAATAAAACTTTGTAAACTGTTTTTATTAAAAATTGTAAATTATTTTTATTATTATTTTATTAAGTTTTAAAAAGTTTATTTTTATTACAAAATTTAATTTTTTTTTTTAATTTTCCCTTTTTAAACGTTTTTAGTTATTATTATTTTAAATTATATTAATGTGTTTAATTAGATTAACCAAGGGTTAGTTTTGGGATTATGAAAAAAATTATACTAAAAGGACAACTAAATGATGGTTTTATACTATAGGGACAACCATGCTGAATTTTTGTTCCGTTTTGGCAAATTTCCCTTTAAAAATTTAGTAAATAGTTAAATGTACGTTCTAAAAGAAGTAGATGAACATGTTTATTTTAGAAATCGTTTTTTACTATATCATTTTCGTAGAAGACGCATTCTACTTTTAGTAGAATGTATTTTAAAATTTTTATTTTTGATCAAAAGAAAAAATTAACCAAGTTTTTGAACAAAAAAAATTATCAGCTTGTGTATATGGTGTTTGTTATATTTTTAATAACTTTTGATTCATAAAGTATTTATTTCATTAGTTTTCAAAAATACAAAGAGTAAAAAATAAAAAAAAATGGAGAAAATAGTTTTATACTAAAGGAACGTTAACCTTGTTTTTTGTTTTTTTGTCAATTTTCCCATAATTAAAAGGTGAAAGTTCTAAATAAGGCAGTGATATGGTTCTGTAAATATTTTGAAAATAAAATGGTGTCTCAAAAGTTATTAATGGGTATAGATATTTATTATCAGGTTGACAAAAAAAAGAGAGTCAGATTTGATTTAACCACAGTTAACCTAAAATACAGTTTAAAAATCTCTACAGAGAGATTCTGACCGGAAACGAGGAACTCCAAACCCAGATTTCGACAGGAAACGAGAACTCCAGATTCGTCGAGAGAGAGAAGAACACGCCTCGAGAGAAAGAGAGAAGCCGAGAGAAAGGAAAGGAGATCGAAGGATTGGAGAGAGAGGAGAGGAGGAAGAAGACCGTTCGGTCTTCACGTCATGACACGTGCTCCAAGGACGGGAGAAGAAAAGTTCTTATTTAGTTAACGTCCCTATTTTATTTCTCTAATTTTAATTTAATTTAAAGCACATTAATGTTAAGATACGTGCTTATAGCCACCGATAAAGATGGTCTTAGATCCATCTCTGAGAATGGGCGGTGGATTTACCATCAACATAAACATTCCGGCTGATGAAGGATTTACCATTAGCATTAATCCAAACTCTGCTCCAGGGGGATCCAAGGTAGGGACAGCCTTTGGTCGAAAACCAACATGAAGTTGATATATTATTTCTCATAATCCCAAAACTAACTCTATAATAAATCTAATTAAACACAATTGAAAGATTAATTTGAATTTAAAAAAAAATCTAATGGAAAAAAGGAAAAAAAAAACATTTGAAAGGCAACAAAAAACAAAAAAGGGATAAACAAAAAAAACAAGATTTTGTGAAAAAAATCAAAATAAAAACTATGGAGAAACCATAGATTGATAAAGAAGACAAGGGAGAATTGGTTTTTTAAAATCTTTTCATATGTAATAACACGTTTTAGGAAGTTATAATATTTTAAGAGATTTTTTAGAATATTTCTTTAACTGAAATTTTATTAATTTTCACAAAAAAATCATGTATTATTATCTATAGAAGGCGTTTTCTAAAAGTTTAAAAGAATGATAAAAATCAAGAAATATTTTCTACTTTGAGTAGACTAAGAGTACATTATAGAAAACACATTCCCCAACATTTAGAATACTTTATAAAAGTAGAAGATGCATTCGGAATGAAAATGGATACCTTTACGATTAGTAGAATACGCATTCTTCTTATTTAAAAATTTAGTAAATAATTAAATGTACGTTCTAAAAGAAGTAGATGAACATGTTTATTTTAGAAATCGTTTTTTACTATATCATTTTTCGTAGAAGACGCATTCTACTTTTAGTAGAATGTATTTTAAAATTTTTATTTTTGATCAAAAGAAAAAAATAACCAAGTTTTTGAACAAAAAAAGTTACCAGCTTGTGTATATGGTGTTTGTTATATTTTTAATAACTTTTGATTCATAAAGTATTTATTTCATTAGTTTTCAGAAATACAAAGAGTAAAAAATAAAAAAAAAATGGAGAAAATTGTTTTATACTAAAGGAACGTTAACCTAGTTTTTTGTTTTTTTGTCAATTTTCCCATAATTAAAAGGTGAAAGTTCTAAATAAGGCAGTGATATGGTTCTGTAAATATTTTGAAAATAAAATGGTGTCTCAAAAGTTATTAATGGGTATAGATATTTATTATCAGGTTGACAAAAAAAAAAGAGTCAGATTTGATTTAACCACAGTTAACCTAAAATACAGTTTAAAAATCTCTACAGCCGACGATCTTCCTTCATTTTATTTTCATTGGAACTATATGTTCTCTCTCTCTCGATAGCTCCTCCCAGGAAACCTATAATTTCTTAGATCCATCTCAGAGAATGGCTGGTGGATTTACCATCAACATAAACATTCCGGCGGGTGAAGGATTTACCATTAACATTAACCCAAACTCTGCTCCAGGGGGAGCCGAGGTAGGGGCTGCCTTTGGCCGAATTCAACCTCCAGCTGGTAAACTAGATCCTCTCTCTATATGTACGAATCCCTCCTCTCAAAAGCCCCGAGAATGCTCTGATCCATCTAACCCTAAGGTTTTCTTTGATATGACGGCTTGCGGTAAACCTATTGGTCGGATCGTGATGGAGCTCTTTGCCGACACGACCCCACGGACGGCAGAGAATTTCCGCGCCCTCTGTACAGGCGAGAAAGGCATGGGGAAGAAGGGTAAGCCCCTCCATTACAAAGGATCAGTCATCTACCATAGGTGCGCCGATTATATGATTGAAGGAGGAGATTTCACTAACGAAGGGAAAGGATGCGGAGGCGAATCAATCTACGACAGTGGGTTTTTCGAGGATGAGAACTTCATCAAAAAGCACACATGTCCGGGTATGATCTCCATGAACAACCGTGGTCCTGACACCAACGAATCTAACTTTATGATCTGCTTGACGGAGTGCCCGGAACTCGACGATGAACACGTCGTGTTCGGCCAAGTTGTTGAAGGATTGGATGTGGTCAGGACCATTTCAAAGATATCTGTTAGGGACAAGCTTTCCTGGCCCGTGGTGATCGCCGACTGCGGTCAGATTTCATAGATCTGAGATATTTTCAAGTACAATGGTTGCTTGGTCCTTTTCGCCGACAAGCTTGTGTCCTTTTGATGTTTGGTCGGGTGCGTTTTTCTTTTTGCTTCTTTCTTGAATTTAGATTGGCTACCATTGAAAAATGATAACCATCATCAGTTTTAGCTATAGTTGCTATTGCAGAAACATATTAAAAATAAATCTGTGCTTTTGGACCTTTTAAATATGTTTTCCATCAAGAGATTCTTATTAGAATTTAACATTAGTAATTGATTTCTAAGTGACTATTGTTCTCATGTTCCGTTTGCCTAATACTAAGACAGTATGATTGGCTGTCATATGGCAGATGATTGATATTCTAAACTGGATTGAAAAAAAACTGAATAAAACCCAAACCGAAATCAAACTGAAATATTCTAAACTGGAATTGAACCAAAACCTTTAAATATCTGAATGCTTCTTATATTTCTTCTATATCCAAAATAATCAAAACAGGTATTTCTGAAAAAACAACATAAGGATATGTCGCAAAATTCTCTTTTTAACGGTGATTTTCTTTCAGCCAATCAAAGGAGAGCTAATATCTGGAAGGTTGTTTTACCTAAATCTTCATCAAAACATAGTGTTTTTCTAGAGTTTTTTCAACAGCCGCCTCTTTTTTCATCAAGTTTCTGGTTCATACTTAGTCACGCGATCCAGAGGAAAGGGATTTTTTTTTGTTTTTGATGGACGATACTCTGGTAGGAGTGATGCAAGAAATGTCTCTAGAGGAAGATGTGCCAATTCTTTTACCGGACGATGATGATTTTAGCACTGTGGAGAGAAGTCATCGTAGCTTATTGGGACGTTTGCTTAATCCAAACTGTCAGAACATGGGTTGCATGTTACGCACGATGCCGAAGATCTGGAGGATTTACGAAAAGGTCCGTGGGATTGCACTGACTAAGGAGAATTTCCAGTTTATCTTTGAACTGGAAACAGATCTTCAGATGGTGTTGAAACAGGGCTTTTGGACCTTTGAGGACTGGGAAATGGCGATGAAGAGGTGGATGGAGACTCCACCAAGTAACTACTTGCTGACAGCGGCTGTATGGATTAGACTTTCCAATATACCAGTCAACTACTTTACCATCAAGACCAGTGATACGGTGGCATGACCAATAGGTTATGTAAAATATATTGAGTGGGATCCAGAGAAACCACTTTTACATGATTATGTACGAGTCTTGATCATAATTGATCTAAATCTATCGGTAAGAGAGAAGAAATGTCTAACTCTTCCAAAAGGAGGTGGATCAGCTATGAAAGATGTGGAGTATGAACGCATTCAGAAGAAGTGTTTTCGGTTGTCTCATGAGAAACAAGCATGCCCACTGCTCAAAGGCACTATGAAGGGAAGTGCAAAAGGGAGAGATAATCAGAACTTTCCAAATGTTCAGAGGGTGGCCCAAAGGCAACACAACACTTCACTTGCGAATGATATAATGCCATTGTTTGCCCCATCAGTCCATCCTGGTTTTGAACCACCGGCTCGCCTGATTGAACCATCGGTCCGTTTGCCTATTACTAATTAGTGATCTGGCAACAACCAGCGAATTGAAACATGAGTATTAAACTCTTCGACATATTCCCAATTAATAGCATGTCTCACATTATGAATGCCAAGAACAAAAGATGTATCTCGTTGGCCTCTTGGATTACTAGTGTTAAATCGCAAGAATACGTGGAATTAATCGGTTGACTTCGATCGCCGAATTCCCACGGTTATTAAAAAAAAAACTTTATTTCATGTACACGTAGTTCAATACAAAACCGCCGGTGCTGAATTGAATGCGGGGACTGACTTGTGACCTATCTACAACATACCTATTCGTTTCTATTTTGCAATCCCAATCTTAACCACAGCGAAAACGTCAATAATTCATTTATTCCCAGCACCAAGTATTGTCAACGGACTCAACGTAACTAGAAGGAAAAATGATTGATGACTACACGAAGTACGAAGTATTGGCTATCATATGGCTAACCATGCAAACTAAAGTAATATATACCTAACTATATAAAGTATATATTATGCATGACAACATTCATCAACTTAATGATGTTATGTAGTTAACATCACGAATTTAATTTCATTCACCCAAAAATTGGTGTAGATGTTAGCGATCATTTAAGTATTTTATTTCATCAATTAAAATATGATTGATTTGACCGTAATTTAATTAAATTATATTTTAACCCGTATTTTAAAACCGGAAGAATACTTTTAACAAAATCTAATTTACAAAATCAATATTTTTAACATTTTTAATAAGTAGTGTTTTAACATTTGTATTTTAGTTTATTTGAAAACTATATAATTATATTATTTTAATTTATATTAAATATGGAAGTTATATAAGATATTATTTAATTTTGTTTATGAAAATATAGATTAATTCATTAATTTAATTAATTTTATATTAAAAATAAAATATTAGAGTCAATAAACTAAATTGACATCGAACAATTTTTATAATAAAAATTTATCAAAAGAATTAGATAAATTTTATTAATCAAACGAATTACAGAAATTTTATTCAAATTTAATAGCAAAACAGATTAAAATAAAAGAAATTTAAATAATATATTATATAACTTTGGAAACTTTCATATTTAATATTAGTTAAACAATATAATTATATAGTTTTCAAATACACTAAAATAAATAGGTTAATACACTACTTATCCAAATTTTATAAAATATACTGATTTAGTAAATTATATTTTGTTAAAAATATTTTTACGCTTTTAAAACGTAGATCAAAATCTAATTTTAGTGAAATTACTATTAGGTACGTTATATTTTAGTTGATAAAACAGAAGATTTAAAAGGTCTTTAACATCCACATCATTTTCTGGATGAATGAAATCAAATACGTGATGTTAACTACATAACATCACTAAGTTGAGGAATATTATTATTTATAAAATAAACTTCGCGTAATTAAGTATACATTAGTATAGTTTGCATGGTGACGTATGTGATGGTTAATATTTGATATAGTTAACAATCATTTTTACTTGCCTACAATTATTTGCGACTCGAAAACATGCATATAAAACCATTAATATGCAGTGGATGCGTCTTGTAGGCGAAGCTTATCCAAACCAGCAAGTCGCATCGGCAAAAATCTAATCTCCCCCCCCCCCCCCCCCGCGTGCAGAAGAATACTTTTAACAAAATCTAATTTACAAAATCAATATTTTTAACATTTTTAATAAGTAGTGTTTTAACATTTGTATTTTAGTTTATTTGAAAACTATATAATTATATTATTTTAATTTATATTAAATATGGAAGTTATATAAGATATTATTTAATTTTGTTTATGAAAATATAGATTAATTCATTAATTTAATTAATTTTATATTAAAAATAAAATATTAGAGTCAATAAACTAAATTGACATCGAACAATTTTTATAATAAAAATTTATCAAAAGAATTAGATAAATTTTATTAATCAAACGAATTACAGAAATTTTATTCAAATTTAATAGCAAAACAGATTAAAATAAAAGAAATTTAAATAATATATTATATAACTTTGGAAACTTTCATATTTAATATTAGTTAAACAATATAATTATATAGTTTTCAAATACACTAAAATAAATAGGTTAATACACTACTTATCCAAATTTTATAAAATATACTGATTTAGTAAATTATATTTTGTTAAAAATATTTTTACGCTTTTAAAACGTAGATCAAAATCTAATTTTAGTGAAATTACTATTAGGTACGTTATATTTTAGTTGATAAAACAGAAGATTTAAAAGGTCTTTAACATCCACATCATTTTCTGGATGAATGAAATCAAATACGTGATGTTAACTACATAACATCACTAAGTTGAGGAATATTATTATTTATAAAATAAACTTCGCGTAATTAAGTATACATTAGTATAGTTTGCATGGTGACGTATGTGATGGTTAATATTTGATATAGTTAACAATCATTTTTACTTGCCTACAATTATTTGCGACTCGAAAACATGCATATAAAACCATTAATATGCAGTGGATGCGTCTTGTAGGCGAAGCTTATCCAAACCAGCAAGTCGCATCGGCAAAAATCTAATCTCCCCCCCCCCCCGCGTGCGGAAGAATACTTTTAACAAAATCTAATTTACAAAATCAATATTTTTAACATTTTTAATAAGTAGTGTTTTAACATTTGTATTTTAGTTTATTTGAAAACTATATAATTATATTATTTTAATTTATATTAAATATGGAAGTTATATAAGATATTATTTAATTTTGTTTATGAAAATATAGATTAATTCATTAATTTAAATAATTTTATATTAAAAATAAAATATTAGAGTCAATAAACTAAATTGACATCAAACAATTTTTATAATAAAAATTTATCAAAAGAATTAGATAAATTTTATTAATCAAACGAATTACAGAAATTTTATTCAAATTTAATAGCAAAACAGATTAAAATAAAAGAAATTTAAATAATATATTATATAACTTTGGAAACTTTCATATTTAATATTAGTTAAACAATATAATTATATAGTTTTCAAATACACTAAAATAAATAGGTTAATACACTACTTATCCAAATTTTATAAAATATACTGATTTAGTAAATTATATTTTGTTAAAAATATTTTTACGCTTTTAAAACGTAGATCAAAATCTAATTTTAGTGAAATTACTATTAGGTACGTTATATTTTAGTTGATAAAACAGAAGATTTAAAAGGTCTTTAACATCCACATCATTTTCTGGATGAATGAAATCAAATTCGTGATGTTAATTACATAACATCACTAAGTTGAGGAATGTTATCATTTATAAAATAAACTTCGTGTAATTAAGTATACATTAGTATAGTTTGCATGGTGACGTATGTGATGGTTAATATTTGATGTAGTTAACAATCATGTTTACTTGCCTACAATTATTTGCGACTCGAAAACATGCATATAAAACGATTAATATGCAGTGGATGCGTCTTGTAGGCGAAGCTTATCCAAACCAGCAAGTAGCATCGGCAAAATTCTAATCGTAGTCTCAGTTATCTGCATGGGAACTCTCCCCTCTCCCCCCTCCCCACCCCACCCACATTCTGTCCATGGGTGGGTGTGTTTTTTTTTTCTAACCACTGCTATAGCTAGTGTTTTAAACCATTTAACCTATGTTTCGGTAAACAAACCCACATGTTAAAAACTATTAGTTTTTCAGTTCGGAAAGTAAGTATTTCCAAAGATTATTTTATTAGCAAAATTTAGTATATTTTAGCATGTGGGAAAATATAAAAAAATATTTTCCAATAATGAAAATGAAGAGAATATCAATATTATCTTATATTAATACCGTGAAATAGATATTTGTTGTTGACTACTTTATTAATGTAGAATTTTCATGATTAATGAAGATTACACGAACACACCATTATCCCTGTGTCGAGTCCAAAATTTCTAATCATATACTCACAAAATCGAATTGTTATTTGAATAACTCGTGTGGAAAATAGACATCTACTGAAAGAGCCTTGTATTGTCCTTTTTCTTAATTTATCATTAGTATTATTTTGGAAAAAACCCATGAAAAACCTTCAAAGTGACAAGTACTTCTATTTTAAACCTCCAAAGACTATGCTTCCACAATAAACCTTGAAACCAATAACATTGTTAACAAAAACTGTAAAAGTGGTCTATGTGTTTTGTGTTATATTAAGATGGACAGAAATATAAACTCCGTTAAAGTCGTAACTGCGTCTCTTTTGATTAAACATGTGCCTTATTGCAATTAATTATATTTTTAATAGAATCATCGCATATTCTGAAATAAAATAACTAAAAATCTTAGAAAATGACGACGAATAAAGATGGCTTCTCTAAAAATCCTAGTCTTTGCCAAATCCTTGAGATCAAAATTAAGCCACAACACCATGATGATCCATTAACGCGATCTGTAAACAATTCTAAAACAGGAAACACCAATTGCAATCAAACCAAATTTCCAGAGAGAGCACAAAGACAAGAAGACAGATGATTAATAACCTGGCCATCAGAAAGAAAGATTCAAACTTTGCTCGGTCTTGTGTCGGACCAGTGGAGTTTCTGAGAAGGAAGGGATCATGTGGAACGAACCCGATAGAGAAAAATCGAGAGCCAGAGCTCCAGAGAACACCAAGCTGAGAGATTCTGACCGGAAACAAGGAACTCCAAACCCAGATTTCGACAGGAAACGAGAACTCCAGATTCGTCGAGAGAGAGAAGAACACGCCTCGAGAGAAAGAGAGAAGCCGAGAAAAAGGAGAGGAGATCGAAGGATTGGAGAGAGAGGAGAGGAGGAAGAAGACCGTTCAGTCTTCACGTCATGACACGTGCTCCAAGGACGGGAGAAGAAAAGTTCTTATTTAGTTAACGTCCCTATTTTATTTCTCTAATTTTGATTTAATTTAAAGCACATTAATGTTAAGATACGTGCTTATAGCCACCGATAAAGATGGTCTTAGATCCATCTCTGAGAATGGGCGGTGGATTTACCATCAACATAAACATTCCGGCTGATGAAGGATTTACCATTAGCATTAATCCAAACTCTGCTCCAGGGGGATCCAAGGTAGGGACAGCCTTTGGTCGAAAACCAACATGAAGTTGATATATTATTTCTCATAATCCCAAAACTAACTCTATAATAAATCTAATTAAACACAATTGAAAGATTAATTTGAATTTAAAAAAAAATCTAATGGAAAAAAGGAAAAAAAAACATTTGAAAGGCAACAAAAAACAAAAAAGGGATAAACAAAAAAAACAAGATTTTGTGAAAAAAAATCAAAATAAAAACTATGGAGAAACCATAGATTGATAAAGAAGACAAGGGAGAATTGGTTTTTTAAAATCTTTTCATATGTAATAACACGTTTTAGGAAGTTATAATATTTTAAGAGATTTTTTAGAATATTTCTTTAACTGAAATTTTATTAATTTTCACAAAAAAATCATGTATTATTATCTATAGAAGGCGTTTTCTAAAAGTTTAAAAGAATGATAAAAATCAAGAAATATTTTCTACTTTGAGTAGACTAAGAGTACATTATAGAAAACACATTCCCCAACATTTAGAATACTTTATAAAAGTAGAAGATGCATTCGGAATGAAAATGGATACCTTTACGATTAGTAGAATACGCATTCTTCTTATTTAAAAATTTAGTAAATAATTAAATGTACGTTCTAAAAGAAGTAGATGAACATGTTTATTTTAGAAATCGTTTTTTACTATATCATTTTTCGTAAAAGACGCATTCTACTTTTAGTAGAATGTATTTTAAAATTTTTATTTTTGATCAAAAGAAAAAAATAACCAAGTTTTTGAACAAAAAAAGTTACCAGCTTGTGTATATGGTGTTTGTTATATTTTTAATAACTTTTGATTCATAAAGTATTTATTTCATTAGTTTTCAGAAATACAAAGAGTAAAAAATAAAAAAAAAATGGAGAAAATTGTTTTATACTAAAGGAACGTTAACCTAGTTTTTTGTTTTTTTGTCAATTTTCCCATAATTAAAAGGTGAAAGTTCTAAATAAGGCAGTGATATGGTTCTGTAAATATTTTGAAAATAAAATGGTGTCTCAAAAGTTATTAATGGGTATAGATATTTATTATCAGGTTGACAAAAAAAAAAGAGTCAGATTTGATTTAACCACAGTTAACCTAAAATACAGTTTAAAAATCTCTACAGCCGACGATCTTCCTTCATTTTATTTTCATTGGAACTATATGTTCTCTCTCTCTCGATAGCTCCTCCAGGAAACCTATAATTTCTTAGATCCATCTCAGAGAATGGCTGGTGGATTTACCATCAACATAAACATTCCGGCGGGTGAAGGATTTACCATTAACATTAACCCAAACTCTGCTCCAGGGGGAGCCGAGGTAGGGGCTGCCTTTGGCCGAATTCAACCTCCAGCTGGTAAACTAGATCCTCTCTCTATATGTACGAATCCCTCCTCTCAAAAGCCCCGAGAATGCTCTGATCCATCTAACCCTAAGGTTTTCTTTGATATGACGGCTTGCGGTAAACCTATTGGTCGGATCGTGATGGAGCTCTTTGCCGACACGACCCCACGGACGGCAGAGAATTTCCGCGCCCTCTGTACAGGCGAGAAAGGCATGGGGAAGAAGGGTAAGCCCCTCCATTACAAAGGATCAGTCATCTACCATAGGTGCGCCGATTATATGATTGAAGGAGGAGATTTCACTAACGAAGGGAAAGGATGCGGAGGCGAATCAATCTACGACAGTGGGTTTTTCGAGGATGAGAACTTCATCAAAAAGCACACATGTCCGGGTATGATCTCCATGAACAACCGTGGTCCTGACACCAACGAATCTAACTTTATGATCTGCTTGACGGAGTGCCCGGAACTCGACGATGAACACGTCGTGTTCGGCCAAGTTGTTGAAGGATTGGATGTGGTCAGGACCATTTCAAAGATATCTGTTAGGGACAAGCTTTCCTGGCCCGTGGTGATCGCCGACTGCGGTCAGATTTCATAGATCTGAGATATTTTCAAGTACAATGGTTGCTTGGTCCTTTTCGCCGACAAGCTTGTGTCCTTTTGATGTTTGGTCGGGTGCGTTTTTCTTTTTGCTTCTTTCTTGAATTTAGATTGGCTACCATTGAAAAATGATAACCATCATCAGTTTTAGCTATAGTTGCTATTGCAGAAACATATTAAAAATAAATCTGTGCTTTTGGACCTTTTAAATATGTTTTCCATCAAGAGATTCTTATTAGAATTTAACATTAGTAATTGATTTCTAAGTGACTATTGTTCTCATGTTCCGTTTGCCTAATACTAAGACAGTATGATTGGCTGTCATATGGCAGATGATTGATATTCTAAACTGGATTGAAAAAAAACTGAATAAAACCCAAACCGAAATCAAACTGAAATATTCTAAACTGGAATTGAACCAAAACCTTTAAATATCTGAATGCTTCTTATATTTCTTCTATATCCAAAATAATCAAAACAGGTATTTCTGAAAAAACAACATAAGGATATGTCGCAAAATTCTCTTTTTAACGGTGATTTTCTTTCAGCCAATCAAAGGAGAGCTAATATCTGGAAGGTTGTTTTACCTAAATCTTCATCAAAACATAGTGTTTTTCTAGAGTTTTTTCAACAGCCGCCTCTTTTTTCATCAAGTTTCTGGTTCATACTTAGTCACGCGATCCAGAGGAAAGGGATTTTTTTTTGTTTTTGATGGACGATACTCTGGTAGGAGTGATGCAAGAAATGTCTCTAGAGGAAGATGTGCCAATTCTTTTACCGGACGATGATGATTTTAGCACTGTGGAGAGAAGTCATCGTAGCTTATTGGGACGTTTGCTTAATCCAAACTGTCAGAACATGGGTTGCATGTTACGCACGATGCCGAAGATCTGGAGGATTTACGAAAAGGTCCGTGGGATTGCACTGACTAAGGAGAATTTCCAGTTTATCTTTGAACTGGAAACAGATCTTCAGATGGTGTTGAAACAGGGCTTTTGGACCTTTGAGGACTGGGAAATGGCGATGAAGAGGTGGATGGAGACTCCACCAAGTAACTACTTGCTGACAGCGGCTGTATGGATTAGACTTTCCAATATACCAGTCAACTACTTTACCATCAAGACCAGTGATACGGTGGCATGACCAATAGGTTATGTAAAATATATTGAGTGGGATCCAGAGAAACCACTTTTACATGATTATGTACGAGTCTTGATCATAATTGATCTAAATCTATCGGTAAGAGAGAAGAAATGTCTAACTCTTCCAAAAGGAGGTGGATCAGCTATGATAGATGTGGAGTATGAACGCATTCAGAAGAAGTGTTTTCGGTTGTCTCATGAGAAACAAGCATGCCCACTGCTCAAAGGCACTATGAAGGGAAGTGCAAAAGGAGAGATAATCAGAACTTTCCAAATGTTCAGAGGGTGGCCCAAAGGCAACACAACACTTCACTTGCGAATGATATAATGCCATTGTTTGCCCCATCAGTCCATCCTGGTTTTGAACCACCGGCTCGCCTGATTGAACCATCGGTCCGTTTGCCTATTACTAATTAGTGATCTGGCAACAACCAGCGAATTGAAACATGAGTATTAAACTCTTCGACATATTCCCAATTAATAGCATGTCTCACATTATGAATGCCAAGAACAAAAGATGTATCTCGTTGGCCTCTTGGATTACTAGTGTTAAATCGCAAGAATACGTGGAATTAATCGGTTGACTTCGATCGCCGAATTCCCACGGTTATTAAAAAAAAAACTTTATTTCATGTACACGTAGTTCAATACAAAACCGCCGGTGCTGAATTGAATGCGGGGACTGACTTGTGACCTATCTACAACATACCTATTCGTTTCTATTTTGCAATCCCAATCTTAACCACAGCGAAAACGTCAATAATTCATTTATTCCCAGCACCAAGTATTGTCAACGGACTCAACGTAACTAGAAGGAAAAATGATTGATGACTACACGAAGTACGAAGTATTGACTATCATATGGCTAACCATGCAAACTAAAGTAATATATACCTAACTATATAAAGTATATATTATGCATGACAACATTCCTCAACTTAATGATGTTATGTAGTTAACATCACGAATTTAATTTCATTCACCCAAAAATTGGTGTAGATGTTAGCGATCATTTAAGTATTTTATTTCATCAATTAAAATATGATTGATTTGACCGTAATTTAATTAAATTATATTTTAACCCGTATTTTAAAACCGGAAGAATACTTTTAACAAAATCTAATTTACAAAATCAATATTTTTAACATTTTTAATAAGTAGTGTTTTAATATTTGTATTTTAGTTTATTTGAAAACTATTTATTTATATTATTTTAATTTATATTAAATATGGAAGTTATATAAGATATTATTTAATTTTGTTTATGAAAATATAGATTAATTCATTAATTTAATTAATTTTATATTAAAAATAAAATATTAGAGTCAATAAACTAAATTGACATCGAACAATTTTTATAATAAAAATTTATCAAAAGAATTAGATAAATTTTATTCATCAAACGAATTACAGAAATTTTATTCAAATTTAATAGCAAAACAGATTAAAATAAAAGAAATTTAAATAATATATTATATAACTTTGGAAACTTTCATATTTAATATTAGTTAACAATATAATTATATAGTTTTCAAATACATTAAAATAAATAGGTTAATACACTACTTATCCAAATTTTATAAAATATACTGATTTAGTAAATTATATTTTGTTAAAAATATTTTTACGCTTTTAAAACGTAGATCAAAATCTAATTTTAGTGAAATTACTATTAGGTATGTTATATTTTAGTTGATAAAACAGAAGATTTAAAAGGTCTTTAACATCCACATCATTTTCTGGATGACTGAAATCAAATACGTGATGTTAACTACATAACATCACTAAGTTGAGAAATGTTATCATTTATAAAATAAACTTCGCGTAATTAAGTATACATTAGTATAGTTTGCATGGTGACGTATGTGATGGTTAATATTTGATATAGTTAACAATCATTTTTACTTGCCTACAATTATTTGCGACTCGAAAACATGCATATAAAACGATTAATATGCAGTGGATGCGTCTTGTAGGCGAAGCTTATCCAAACCAGCAAGTCGCATCGGCAAAAATCTAATCTCCCCCCCCCCCTCGTGTGCGGAAGAATACTTTTAACAAAATCTAATTTACAAAATCAATATTTTTAACATTTTTAATACGTAGTGTTTTAACATTTGTATTTTAGTTTATTTGAAAACTATATAATTATATTATTTTAATTTATATTAAATATGGAAGTTATATAAGATATTATTTAATTTTGTTTATGAAAATATAGATTAATTCATTAATTTAATTAATTTTATATTAAAACTAAAATATTAGAGTCAATAAACTAAATTGACATCAAACAATTTTTATTAATAAAAATTTATCAAAAGAATTAGATAAACTTTATTAATCAAACGAATTACCGAAATTTTATTCAAATTTAATAGCAAAACAGATTAAAATAAAAGAAATTTAAATAATATATTATATAACTTTGGAAACTTTCATATTTAGTATTAGTAAAACAATATAATTATATAGTTTTCAAATACACTAAAATAAATAGGTTAATACACTACTTATCCAAATTTTATAAAATATACTGATTTAGTAAATTATATTTTGTTAAAAATATTTTTACGCTTTTAAAACGTAGATCAAAATCTAATTTCAGTGAAATTTCAGTGAAATTACTATTAGGTACGTTACATTTTAGTTGATAAAACAGAAGATTTAAAAGGTCTTTAACATCCACATCATTTTCTGGATGAATGAAATCAAATTCGTGATGTTAACTACATAACATCACCAAGTTGAAGAATGTTATCATTTATAAAATAAACTTCGTGTAATTAAGTATACATTAGTATAGTTTGCATGGTGACGTATGTGATGGTTAATATTTGATGTAGTTAACAATCATTTTTACTTGCCTACAATTATTTGCGACCCGAAAACATGCATATAAAGCGATTAATATGCAGTGGATGCGTCTTGTAGGCGAAGCTTATCCAAACCAGCAAGTAGCATCGGCAAAATTCTAATCGTAGTCTCTGTTATCTGCATGGGAACCCTCTCCCCCCCTCCCCCCCCCCCCCCCACATTCTGTCCATGGGTGGGTGTGTTTTTTTTTCTAACCACTGCTATAGCTAGTGTTTTGAACCATTTAACCTATGTTTCGGTAAACAAACCCACATGTTAAAAACTATTAGTTTTTCAGTTCGGAAGTAAGTATTTCCAAAGATTATTTTATTAACAAAATTTAGTATATTTTTAGCATGTGGGAAAATATAAAAAAATATTTTCCAATAATGAAAATGAAGAGAATATCAATATTATCTTATATTAATACCGTGAAATAGATATTTGTTGTTGACTACTTTATTAATGTAGAATTTTCATGATTAATGAAGATTACACGAACACACCATTATCCCTGTGTCGAGTCCAAAATTTCTAATCATATACTCACAAAATCGAATTGTTATTTGAATAACTCGTGTGGAAAATAGACATCTACTGAAAGAGCCTTGTATTGTCCTTTTTCTTAGTTTATCATCAGTATTATTTTGGGAAAATCCCATGAAAAACTTTCAAAGTGACAAGTACTTCTATTTTAAACCTCCAAAGACTATGCTTCCACAATAAACCTTGAAACCAATAACATTGTTAACAAAAACTGTAAAAGTGGTCTATGTGTTTTGTGTTATATTAAGATGGACAGAAATATAAACTCCGTTAAAGTCGTAAGTAACTGCGTCTCTTTTGATTAAACATGTGCCTTATTGCAATTAATTATATTTTTAATAGAATCATCGCATATTCTGAAATAAAATAACTAAAAATCTTAGAAAACGACGACGAATAAAGATGGCTTCTCTAAAAATCTTAGTCTTTGCCAAATCCTTGAGATCAAAATTAAGCCACAACACCATGATGATCCATTAACGCGATCTGTAAACAATTCTAAAACAGGAAACACCAATTGCAATCAAACCAAATTTCCAGAGAAAGCACAAAGACAAGAAGACAGATGATTAATAACCTGGCCATCAGAAAGAAAGATTCAAACTTTGCTCGGTCTTGTGTCGGACCAGTGGAGTTTCTGAGAAGGAAGGGATCATGTGGAACGAACCCGATAGAGAAAAATCGAGAGCCAGAGCTCTAGAGAACACCAAGCTGAGAGATTCTGACCGGAAACAAGGAACTCCAAACCCAGATTTCGACAGGAAACGAGAACTCCAGATTCGTCGAGAGAGAGAAGAACACGCCTCGAGAGAAAGAGAGAAGCCGAGAGAAAGGAGAGGAGATCGAAGGATTGGAGAGAGAGGAGAGGAGGAAGAAGACCGTTCGGTCTTCACGTCATGACACGTGCTCCAAGGACGGGAAAAGAAAAGTTCTTATTTAGTTAACGTCCCTCTTTTATTTCTCTAATTTTGATTTAATTTTAAGCACGTTAATGTTAAGATACGTGCTTATAGCCACCGATAAAGATGGTCTTAGATCCATCTCTGAGAATGGGCGGTGGATTTACCATCAACATAAACATTCCGGCTGATGAAGGATTTACCATTAGCATTAATCCAAACTCTGCTCCAGGGGGATCCAAGGTAGGGACAGCCTTTGGTCGAAAACCAACATGAAGTTGATATATTATTTCTCATAATCCCAAAACTAACTCTATAATAAATCTAATTAAACACAATTTAAAGATTAATTTGAATTTAAAAAAAAAATCTAATGGAAAAAAGGAAAAAAAAAAACATTTGAAAGGCAATAAAAAACAAAAAAGGGATAAACAAAAAAAAACAAGATTTTGTGAAAAAAAATCAAAATAAAAACTATGGAGAAACCATAGATTGATAAAGAAGACAAGGGAGAATTGGTTTTAAAAAATCTTTTCATATGTAAAATCGACCATAACACATTTTAGGAAGTTATAATATTTTAAGAGATTTTTTAGAATATTTCTTTAACTGAAATTTTATTAATTTTCACAAAAAAAACATGTATTATTATCTATAGAAGGCGTTTTCTAAAAGTTTAAAAGAATGATAAAAATCAAGAAATATTTTCTACTTTGAGTAGACTAAGAGTACATTGTAGAAAACACATTCCCCAACATTTAGAATACTTTATAAAAGTAGAAGATTCATTCGGAATGAAAAATGGATACCTTTACGATTAGTAGAATACGCATTCTTCTTATTTAAAAATTTAGTAAATAGTTAAATGTACGTTCTAAAAGAAGTAGATGAACATGTTTATTTTAGAAATCGTTTTTACTATATCATTTTTCGTAGAAGACGCATTCTACTTTTAGTAGAATGTATTTTAAAATTTTTATTTTTGATCAAAAGAAAAAATTAACCAAGTTTTTGAACAAAAAAAGTTACCAGCTTGTGTATATAGTGTTTGTTATATTTTTAATAACTTTTGATTCATAAAGTATTTATTTCATTAGTTTTCAGAAATACAAAGAGTAAAAAATAAAAAAAAATGGAGAAAATTGTTTTATACTAAAGGAACGTTAACCTAGTTTTTTGTTTTTTTGTCAATTTTCCCATAATTAAAAGGTGAAAGTTCTAAATAAGGCAGTGATATGGTTCTGTAAATATTTTGAAAATAAAATGGTGTCTCAAAAGTTATTAATGGGTATAGATATTTATTATCAGGTTGACAAAAAAAAAAAGAGTCAGATTTGATTTAACCACAGTTAACCTAAAATGCAGTTTAAAAATCTCTACAGCCGACGATCTTCCTTCATTTTATTTTCATTGGAACTATATGTTCTCTCTCTCTCGATAGCTCCTCCCAGGAAACCTATAATTTCTTAGATCCATCTCAGAGAATGGCTGGTGGATTTACCATCAACATAAACATTCCGGCGGGTGAAGGATTTACCATTAACATTAACCCAAACTCTGCTCCAGGGGGAGCCGAGGTAGGGGCTGCCTTTGGCCGAATTCAACCTCCAGCTGGTAAACTAGATCCTCTCTCTATATGTACGAATCCCTCCTCTCAAAAGCCCCGAGAATGCTCTGATCCATCTAACCCTAAGGTTTTCTTTGATATGACGGCTTGCGGTAAACCTATTGGTCGGATCGTGATGGAGCTCTTTGCCGACACGACCCCACGGACGGCAGAGAATTTCCGCGCCCTCTGTACAGGCGAGAAAGGCATGGGGAAGAAGGGTAAGCCCCTCCATTACAAAGGATCAGTCATCTACCATAGGTGCGCCGATTATATGATTGAAGGAGGAGATTTCACTAACGAAGGGAAAGGATGCGGAGGCGAATCAATCTACGACAGTGGGTTTTTCGAGGATGAGAACTTCATCAAAAAGCACACATGTCCGGGTATGATCTCCATGAACAACCGTGGTCCTGACACCAACGAATCTAACTTTATGATCTGCTTGACGGAGTGCCCGGAACTCGACGATGAACACGTCGTGTTCGGCCAAGTTGTTGAAGGATTGGATGTGGTCAGGACCATTTCAAAGATATCTGTTAGGGACAAGCTTTCCTGGCCCGTGGTGATCGCCGACTGCGGTCAGATTTCATAGATCTGAGATATTTTCAAGTACAATGGTTGCTTGGTCCTTTTCGCCGACAAGCTTGTGTCCTTTTGATGTTTGGTCGGGTGCGTTTTTCTTTTTGCTTCTTTCTTGAATTTAGATTGGCTACCATTGAAAAATGATAACCATCATCAGTTTTAGCTATAGTTGCTATTGCAGAAACATATTAAAAATAAATCTGTGCTTTTGGACCTTTTAAATATGTTTTCCATCAAGAGATTCTTATTAGAATTTAACATTAGTAATTGATTTCTAAGTGACTATTGTTCTCATGTTCCGTTTGCCTAATACTAAGACAGTATGATTGGCTGTCATATGGCAGATGATTGATATTCTAAACTGGATTGAAAAAAAACTGAATAAAACCCAAACCGAAATCAAACTGAAATATTCTAAACTGGAATTGAACCAAAACCTTTAAATATCTGAATGCTTCTTATATTTCTTCTATATCCAAAATAATCAAAACAGGTATTTCTGAAAAAACAACATAAGGATATGTCGCAAAATTCTCTTTTTAACGGTGATTTTCTTTCAGCCAATCAAAGGAGAGCTAATATCTGGAAGGTTGTTTTCCTTGCCGGCAAAGAGATCAATTCGAATATTTCCCGAGATCTTTTATGGAAATTGTGGTTATTTACCTAAATCTTCATCAAAACATAGTGTTTTTCTAGAGTTTTTTCAACAGCCGCCTCTTTTTTCATCAAGTTTCTGGTTCATACTTAGTCACGCGATCCAGAGGAAAGGGATTTTTTTTTGTTTTTGATGGACGATACTCTGGTAGGAGTGATGCAAGAAATGTCTCTAGAGGAAGATGTGCCAATTCTTTTACCGGACGATGATGATTTTAGCACTGTGGAGAGAAGTCATCGTAGCTTATTGGGACGTTTGCTTAATCCAAACTGTCAGAACATGGGTTGCATGTTACGCACGATGCCGAAGATCTGGAGGATTTACGAAAAGGTCCGTGGGATTGCACTGACTAAGGAGAATTTCCAGTTTATCTTTGAACTGGAAACAGATCTTCAGATGGTGTTGAAACAGGGCTTTTGGACCTTTGAGGACTGGGAAATGGCGATGAAGAGGTGGATGGAGACTCCACCAAGTAACTACTTGCTGACAGCGGCTGTATGGATTAGACTTTCCAATATACCAGTCAACTACTTTACCATCAAGACCAGTGATACGGTGGCATGACCAATAGGTTATGTAAAATATATTGAGTGGGATCCAGAGAAACCACTTTTACATGATTATGTACGAGTCTTGATCATAATTGATCTAAATCTATCGGTAAGAGAGAAGAAATGTCTAACTCTTCCAAAAGGAGGTGGATCAGCTATGATAGATGTGGAGTATGAACGCATTCAGAAGAAGTGTTTTCGGTTGTCTCATGAGAAACAAGCATGCCCACTGCTCAAAGGCACTATGAAGGGAAGTGCAAAAGGAGAGATAATCAGAACTTTCCAAATGTTCAGAGGGTGGCCCAAAGGCAACACAACACTTCACTTGCGAATGATATAATGCCATTGTTTGCCCCATCAGTCCATCCTGGTTTTGAACCACCGGCTCGCCTGATTGAACCATCGGTCCGTTTGCCTATTACTAATTAGTGATCTGGCAACAACCAGCGAATTGAAACATGAGTATTAAACTCTTCGACATATTCCCAATTAATAGCATGTCTCACATTATGAATGCCAAGAACAAAAGATGTATCTCGTTGGCCTCTTGGATTACTAGTGTTAAATCGCAAGAATACGTGGAATTAATCGGTTGACTTCGATCGCCGAATTCCCACGGTTATTAAAAAAAAACTTTATTTCATGTACACGTAGTTCAATACAAAACCGCCGGTGCTGAATTGAATGCGGGGACTGACTTGTGACCTATCTACAACATACCTATTCGTTTCTATTTTGCAATCCCAATCTTAACCACAGCGAAAACGTCAATAATTCATTTATTCCCAGCACCAAGTATTGTCAACGGACTCAACGTAACTAGAAGGAAAAATGATTGATGACTACACGAAGTACGAAGTATTGGTTATTATATGGCTAACCATGCAAACTAAAGTAATATATACCTAACTATACGAAGTATATATTATGCATGACAACATTCCTCAACTTAATGATGTTATGTAGTTAACATCACGAGTTTAATTTCATTCACCCAAAAATTGGTGTAGATATTAGCGATCATGTAAATATTTTATTTCATCAATTAAAATATGATTGATTTGACCGTAATTTAATTAAATTATATTTTAACCCGTATTTTAAAACCGGAAGAATACTTTTAACAAAATCTAATTTACAAAATCAATATTTTTAACATTTTTAATAAGTAGTGTTTTAATATTTGTATTTTAGTTTATTTGAAAACTATATAATTATATTATTTTTATTTATATTAAATATGAAATTTATATAAGATATTATTTAATCTTGTTTATGAAAATATAGATTAATTCATTAACTTTATTATCAAACGAATTACAAAATTTTATTCAAATTTAATAGCAAAACAGATTAAAA
>NC_079516.1:7603510-7678868 GCF_000801105.2 Raphanus sativus
TGTTGTCGAAGGCTTCTTCTGAGCCATCTTTTGCCCCATGTGATGACTCATGAACCTTGAGACAATCAGAACCGTTAAGACGAGAGGAACAGAGTCAACACAAAAAAACAGAGAAGTAAAACTCACCATTGCTTATAAGGAGCTTAGAGATTGAGAGAGTAGTAGAGTGGTTTATAAGAAGAGATGATGAGGATGGTGGAGGTTATAGGGGTTTTGACACTTTTGTCTGTCCTTTGATTCTATCTAAGTCCAACAAAACAAAAGAAGAAATGAGAAGTGTTCGATTCAATGGGCATGTGAAGAGAGATGGGGATTGATTGGGTCTATTTAAAATGTGGCTTTGCTTTATGTGCGGTTCTTCGTCGATGATCAGATCAGAACAAACACAGACGTAAGAGACAACAGTGTGGTCTTATTATCTTTGTGAAAATGACATTTGGGTATTTCATGTGGTTGCAAGGTTTTCACCTTCTTTGTAATTCCCCATGTCGACCCCTCAATTACTCTATTTTGTCCTTTTATACCCTTTTCTTGTGGTTGCTAGAGTTTTAACCTTATTCTGTAACCGCCCATGTCCTCTTCTCCTTCAATAAATCTCTTACAAAACCAAATATTCAAACATGTACCTAGCACTCAAATTGTTTATAGTTTAAAAGATTTTACACTTGGAAACGTATCAATCTGTTATGTGTGTGTACCAAATGGTTGTGGTCTATTGATCGATGACCTGATCTTTTTTGCTGAATGCGCACAAGGGTGTCAAGGGCATGTTCTTTAGTATTTGGACCATTTTGGCTTGTTAAGCAATTATAGTTTGTACTATTGATTCAATATCACATGGTTGGAAAAAACTTTCGCATGTTCAATCATTAGTGGGTATTCTTCTTTGATTAGACTGGAGATGTTATTGTGGACCAAAATCTCATGAACCAGTTTGTACTCGACTAAAAACGCTACGCCCAATATAAAAGTGTAATCTGCCTGAACCAAACGACCAATCTTAACCCAAAAATTCAATTTTGTTTGATGGTTGGCAGCTCTTTCTACGCCACAAATGATAATCCAAACATTGTTAAGTTGGTGTCGGACTCAATGAGTCAACTGATCACAATATCCTAACCAGCACTCGTGTGTTTAATGTAACAAAATGTTGAATTATTTGGAACGCAGCATCACATCGACTTGATTTTCAGCTTCAAAGAGTAAAGAACTACAATAATTTTGTGTGTTCTAACTCTTAAGAAGGATATAAGATTTCATCTTCAACTAGATTCAATAAAAATCAAAGCGAGAAGTGTAAAGTAAAAGAAAAAATTCCCCAGTAACAAAAAAGGTTCTTTTCTCAAAAAAAAAAAAAAACAAAAAACAAAAAGCTATTCCCTCTGTTTTTATTTAGTTGACTTTTTAAAGGGTTGCAGACAAATTAAAAAGGCTAATCTATTGTCTATTATATCCTTGCTTATCATTATTTTTTTTTTTTGAACAATTATTTTACATGCAATTATTCTCGATCATAACTATTAATGCAAGGATAGATAAATCAAAAATCACTATTTTCTACATAGGTATTTGGAAACGTCAAATAATTTGACACAAAACAAAATCTCTAAAACGTCTATATTCGAAAGTAACAAAAAAAATTCCCCTTAGTTTTTATTATATTCAGTCGCGAAGAAATTATATTACAATGGTGCAACTGAAAAACCCATTATGTCTCTATAAAATAGTGGGCCTTATTGTTTTTTTATCCGTTTTTTTTCTTTTTAAAGGTTTTTTTTAACCATTTTAAAGGTTTAATTGATATGAAACGTTTGACGACAAAAAACAAAAGTTGTTATGAGCCTTATGTATTTGTATCCTTGAGCAGAGCCGGTCCTAGAAAGTGGGGGGCTGGAAGCAAAAACAAAAAAAATTGGCCTATTATTACAAATAAAAAATTAAAATCATATGTTGTAGGGAGAGGTATTCGAACCCCTTTACCTTTGGTATTCAAAGGTTATGCAGTAACCATTTAAGCTAATGAAACTTTTGGAAATATGAGGCCGATTTAATACTTATTATTTAGCGGCCGGAAGCAGGTGCTTGGTCAGCTTCTACTAAAGGCCGGCTCTGTCCTTGAGGAAAGGTTGTGAAGCTATTATGATATTATCATAGGAGGATTTGAATCAACTGATAACAATAACTTTAAAAATTCATTGTACATAAAAGACTGATCTTTCGACCATATATATAAAATGCCACATTTCATTAACTATTTAGACACAACATGATGACATGTAATAGTTAATTAGTGCTCTAACAAAAACAGAAAGCACCAAACATCCTGGGGAAAAAACAAGGAAAGGAACAAGAAACCAATGTTTCTGATACAACATTGGTTAAAAAGGAGCAATCATGGACAACAAAATAAACAGCCGTCTTGGAAAAGGTAAGAAAAACTAGAGAAGAAACTGAAATCTTAGTTGAATGTATAGATATGATTAGTTCTCAGGAATACTTTCTAACGTAGGCCTCCAGTTTTCATCTTGTTCTTCTTCTTCTTCTTCATAAGCCCTGGAGATGTTTCTGCCACTATCTTTGAGAACATGAGCTAAGTCTTGAATGGAATAGATACCTCTCTTGTGACCCAAGATTTCTCTAAGTTCTCCTTTTGTCACCACTACTTTGATCCTCACCACTTTAGACTCTTTTGGTGTTGATCTTTCATTTCCTCCTTCCTCACCGCTACTCACTTTACCTTCTTCCAATAACTCAACCGGGAGCTCGGGTTCGAGATCTTTTCCAGCAAAGCCATTGTCGTGTATCAGGCAGTTTCCCATTGATATGGCTTCAATTTATGTAGTACATATAAAAAGAGGGAGACATGAAACTATGTGGGTTTGTGTGTATATATACAATTGTGAAGAAGAGAGAGAGAGAGCACATGCAGAGAAGCGATTTATGCGCCGGAGCAATAGCAATGACTAAGCGTGGTCTTAATTTTTATTTTATTGGTGTCGTAATTATTATTTTAGATGTTGTCATAACACGGTCTATATCTTACACAAGTATGCAAACTACATAATCACATAGGTGGATGGTTCTTTGCATGTGTTTTGTCTTTTCACGGTTGCCTTGTGTGAGAACAGAATAATTGTAAATAAATATCGTTTTACTTTGAAATAGCTTGAATAATTAAGTGGAATCAGTATATACAAAGGGACCTGGAGTTGAGGTTCAATTCTCTTTTAATCGCATTGTTCTTTCTTCTGTTAAAAAAAAATAAAAAGTTTCTAAGCCTTGTTTGTTTTGTTGGGTGTTTAAACTTTATACTACTAATTTTCTGAGTTCTATAATATTCTAAAACACAACTTATTACAAAGATGATGAAAAAGGAAAAGAGTGCTAACTAAAAGAGAAACAAACGAAAAATACAACCGAAGAAACCATCCTTAGAAATAGATCTGTGACTTATTATCTGGGATTCGGATCCGATAAACATATCATTTTTAATAAGAAGGGAGAGATAGAAGCCTGTCTTCGATGGACCGATAGACATATCAGTTTTAGTTCACAATAAAGTTATAGGTCGGTTGTAAAATACGTCTTATATAAGAATAAAGTAAATTACTCTGAGTTGTTATATATGGAGCTCCAACGTAAATTTATAGTTCACGTACTAGTTTTAAGTTTTAACATAGCAAAACGACTTCTTCCCTAGCAAGGGGCACTGCCATACTGGTGCTAGTTCACGTACTAGTTCAAGTATAGTTTACCTGGAGCTGTTATTTCTATTGATAAAGATATTTTCCCCTAATGATGGAGGTGTTATTGTCAGGCGAATCTCAATAACTGCGGAGAAAGAATTTAACTAGCATAACCAATTATTATCTCTAGCCGAAAATAACTGTGGACTTCATCCGGGAATTTCTTGCAATAAAAAACATCGATAGTTTTAAATAAGTTGTCCAATCACGTCATGCTTGCCTTAGCATTAATAAACCAGCTCACGAGGTTTTTTTATTCCAGTCAACATTATTGAAGCTAGTTCAACGGCCATCTTGTAATCTCTAACTAGTTCAAATTCCATTTTTCGCTGTCATAATTTAAAATTAACTATCGTGGCTTATACTATATATAGTACTATTATTTAGTTGATTACTTGATATATTTAGGTATTGATGAACTTATAGACATGTGAACGTAGTATGGATTAGGTAGTTTCTTGCAAGGTCACTATTCTTTTCTGAATAATTATTTTCCACTTTGAAAGCCTTAAGTTCAAAAAAAAAAATTTATTTTTCACTTCATGAATTTTGGGACCAAACAAAATTAATGAAAATTACGAGACCTTGTCAATTTTAATGCAATTTATAGTAAGTCATCTTGGCCTTCAATAATCCAGTTGTCCACTATTCATATTTTGAGAATTTAAAATCTTGAAGGAAGCTGCCACTATTTGAAAGGTTACGATGTATATTTTATATAAATATCAGATTAGCCATAGGTAATACATATGAAGGCTTTAATCACATCTCTCTCTACACAACACAACATCACAACAAATCCAGGTCCGGCATAACTTAATTTATGATTTGGTCTAAGTTTATGATTTTAAGACCAAATCAAATCGTTTTCAAGAAAGACCAAATCAAACCCAATTATAACCACCGATCTCCATTTCCATATTAGACCCCTTTTTATTAATGAATGAAATCAAATGTCATGCGCTTACAAAGATTATAAACTCGAAAATTACCAAATACCTCCATGTGCATTTGTTAATTTTTTCTCGTCAGAACATTGATTGTCGACGTATGTTGTGATTTTTGATGGGCCGAGACGCGGAAAAATAGAGGCCTAGACGCGGAAAAGAGCTGACAATTTGTAAAGGGTTGTCTTCCACATGGGAGTAGGTCAATTTCACAATAATTTTCATAGCACTTAGGTCAATGCATGTGAAAAATGCATCGTATATATACATATTTTCTGACGAATTACATAGAGCTGTTGTATTATAAACTTATAATTAAACATGTCAAATTTATGAAACTAAACAAACTAGTTTCGTTTTGACGTCTAAATTTACCAAAACGACTAACTGAACTTTATTAACTTATAATAATAAAGTCATTGTGCATAACATAATCAGCAAATAACTAAACAGTGGTGGCCAGTGGTAAAAAAAATAAGAGTATAGTGTCTATCATGAATTTGTTTTTTTTTGTTGGAACCAAAATTTGGTTCGATTGTGATCGTAAAAGTTTAGCTGTAATTTTTTTTGGTATAGGTAAGTTGGTTGTAAATGTAAAAATGTTAATGTAGATATTTCTTAGAGAGGTTTGTTGTAGTTAAATTTGTTGTAGATGTAAGTTATAGATATTTTATAATAAAATATGTGATGTATATATTAAATAATTATTTTTATCAACTAAAATAATTTATATTAATATTTTTATAAATTTTCAAAGTTTGCTGTTATTTAAAATGTGATATGTAAATAATATTTATGTTATTTAAAATATTTCTATATATGATTGTTATAAAATTTCAAATAATTGTTATGAACTCCATAAAGATGAGTTGACGCCTGATAACAATGGAGAAATTAATTTAATATTTTACCAAAAAGAAAAAACAACGGAGAAACCACAATTTTGTCAAAAGAGGGATAAAGGCACCAACTGGATCAGGATAATAGCCGTTCTTAAACCGATCACGTCGTGTTGACAAAGTCTTATTGATCAGACGAGCTCGGTGATTTTCCAGGTATAGGGAGCGATTTAGGCACTACCTCGGCCTTTTCGATCAAGCTCAACCACTATTAGGATAATCACTTCCCCCGAAAGTCGTGTTGACAAAGTCGTATTGACGGAGATCGATCAAGAAGAATCACAGCTAAGAGTTGGATTGCATCTTGTGTATGGAAGATAGAAATCAGAGCTTATTAAAAAAGAGATAAGGTCTGGAAAACTAGAAAACTTTAGAGAGACATTAGAGAGAGAAACTTAGAGAGAGGTTTTTTATGAAGTTGTTTTTTATGAACCTGAAAATGGCTTTTAAACTTGTTTTTATCGCTTTTTGTTGTCACCTGAAATTTTAGCTTTTAAAACTTCTGACAGTTGTTTTTTTGTTAGAGTTTGTAACTTTAATAAAAACACTTCGAATAGCGAAATATTTAAAAGAAACACACTGAGTGTTGATAGTTTATTGGCCGTTGCTATTTTGTAAAAGGGAAAACTTTGGCTTTGATCGATGATATAAATTGGAGGTGATTAAGTTTGAGTTAGAAATATAACTCAAAACTTTTATCATTCTTAAATTAGTTTAAAAAATTTAAGTTAATATTTTAGTTATAACTTAATACTTTGAATTATAATTTTGAATTATTCTTTTGAAAATTGATAAATGAACTGCTAAGTAAATATCAAACAGAATTGGATGTATTAGAGGTTGAGTTATAAATTTATGGTGTGTTAGTTATCGTACGTTACTTTTAATTTTTAACAATTTTAATCTTTTTAATACACACACGATTGTCTCACGTTTAGCTTTTGTCAATTCATATTAGTATTTAAGAAAAAATCTGAAGTACTTATTTACTCATCAGTCAAAGATAATTTATAAACTATTATTTTCATTTGAATTACTTAAACAAAAATATTCACATAATATTAGTTGGTAATCTATTTCGGTAACTAAAAATTATATATATAGGTATCATTTCTTAGATATATATAGGTATCATTTCTTAGAATATACACAAAGTGTATTTTTCAATTTTAATTTAATATAATATATTTTTCTTTTTGTAATCTATTTTATTAAATTTATAATAAATATTAATAATATCGTACCTATCATTTTAAAAATAATACATACTGCAACTTATACATCAAAAATGTTGTTAGCCAATAATTTTAAAAATTGAATAACAAATAACTTTGCAATGAACTCACTTCATAAATCTATAGTTTTTATTAGGCAAAGTATTCATACCATTGATTGGGGATGGTATTTCATATTTCGGTTCACATTCAAGTAAATTTGTAAATACAGGTCAATTCTGATATAACATATCGGTTTCGGTTTTAATTTGTATTGTATCCTAAAACTTGTAAAGTATCCATATATTATTCAGATTTGGGTTATATCAGTTCATATATAACCGAAATAATATCTAAATTTTAAAATCAAAACATAAGAAATAAATAGTTATTTATATAGAATTAGATATTTAAGGTTATTATTTAAATTTTAAATCTTTATTTTTAGATATCATATCAAAATAAATTATGAAATTCAATATTTGAAGTACATAATTATATTTATGTTTCAAATACTAAATTGCATATTAATTCAGACGTTCATTTCAGTTTCTTCGAATACTTTCGAGTTTTTTGGTTTCTCACATTTTTCAGATTACTTATTAAGATTCTGTTAATAATACTTAAGGTTCAAATATATTTTGTAACACCCCGTAAACCTCATTCGGAAATTTTGTACATTTTGGATCGGGTATTAGTCGGTTTTTCGGTTTATATTCAGTTCTAATTTCGGGTTACATATTTTATGCCAATGCTTAGTTTCTACCACATAGTTTTACTATGAAACATCAGATTATAACTTTTGCTTTATCCAACTCTAATTTAACGTGTGGTCGGAGCCTTGATAGAGACTGTACGAACAATATTGTTTATGAGAACCATATTGTTTATGAGCACACACACAAAAAAAAACAATGTTCACCATCTCAATTCATTAACAATTTTTTAAGTGAACTTTATAATAAAAATGTTTTTAATGAAGTAACTCGACACCGATCGATCTCCATCTAACAACAAGAGATACAAGTCTCTAACACATATTGAGACCATAAACTTTAGTTTTTCTTCCCAATTTCCATTGACCTAAAGCGCTTTTTAGTAACTATCCGGTTACACATATATTAGGTGTGTTAAGTTTTTAGTGCTTTCTTTTAAACCACAGAGTTGCATTTGAAGATGCCCTTTGTCTGCTGGTTTAATGGTCTTTTATTATTACAAGAAGTGTGAGTTTAAATCCTCCCCGTATCTGAGTTTTGAAACAGATTTCTGTCGCTCAATTAACCAAATGAAAAACAATCTCAACAGCACAAGTTCATAAACATTTGGATATTTTGCTTATATTATCATTAACAGTTCTATCTATGTATTTCGTATAAACTCTCCTAGAAAGAAGAATATAATGGTTACTCTGAAATCATAAATTGCAACCACCACTATGTTGGTAGGGATTTAATAGTTTCATTTAAAAATCTCCATCAAATCAAGGCTGTCCACAATTCCATTAATTTGTGTGGTTGATTAATGGAAACACTATATATTTATGTAAGTGGTAGTTGTAGAAATTAACAAGACTTGAAGGGAGGATCCTTTTTTTTTTTTTAACAGAAACTAACATTATGATGATGTACCCCATTTTTTGTGTGTATACTATATTATGAAATATTTTGCGTATCCTACCGATTAATTATACCCATGCTGATATAGCCCAAAGCATTACAACTTTTAGTTTCTCAGATGGTTAAGTTTGCGAGAATAACTGTTTTTCTTCTACTTTTAAGCAGTTGTCTTGCCTATAAGGATTCCTTGGAGATTCACCCATTTGTCATACTATATATCTCAGACCCTGTTTTGAACAAATTTCCATGAAAATATGGAAAGGGGGCTGTGGAAATCATTAAGAGCACTTACCAATCACCCCCAACCCAACATGAGCTTCGTTTGGTAGTTATTTACCGTCAGTGTAAAAGCATACCGTTTTGATGGCTATCAATTCTTCGGCCAACTTACAGACATACGAATCAAACTTAGTTATGTCAATAAATGGAATATTTTACAGAACTAACATAGAAATCACTCTTAGTTATTTCAAAATGAACCGAGTAAGTTTTTGTTACAACAGAATCATCCGGATATTTTTAACCTTTTAAGACGTTTATGGGTGACAAGTGAAACGGTGATATGGGTGACAAGTGAAACGGTGATATGGTTGATGCTCGCGGTGATTTGTTTCCTTGTATAGAATAACAAAACAAATCTTCAACAATACGAAATCCCTCGCCCATATCAATTAATTGGTTACAAAAATAGAAGGATGTGCTTGCATGTTGACCATAACAAGTATCTTTATTTTGCTGGACCAAAATTTTCTTCCATTTATATTTTCTCACCATTTTGTATAACAAGTTTTTTCCTTAAAAATGCGATTAAGCTGTTCCGTTTTCAAAAATTGTCTTGTGATTTTGATAGTAGAACACGTTAGAATCATATTTCCCAATATAATTAAGTTTGATTATAGCTCACGTAGTGCTTTCATTAACGGAAAGAAAATATCCAGAAAAAAAAAGCATTTGAACATGTAGAGCCTTATTGTATGTCCTTCTGTAAATAAATAAAAAACAGGATGATATGCAATGAAAAGAATTGACGTGGGCTTACATAAGAATCTTATCTAAAACACACACACTCAAAGTGATAATCACACGAGTCTACATATTAGCCGCCAACCGCAACCCAAACAAAGACATACACTAGACTTATACATCCTTTTCTTTATACATCCTTAAGCCGAGTAAAATCTCATGGACTCGTATCAGGATGATGGCGTATACCAACCCCTTCTCCAGCCTGATCAGTTTTTTCCGTCGACAGAGTCGAACAACGGCGAGTTAGAGAGAGTGCTATCCGAAGTTGAAACTCCCCTGTTTCTTCGCCTGCGTAAAGCCACAATGATTGAATCCAAGCTTCTTTTCAAACTTGCTGCACCTGCGGTCATCGTCTACATGATAAACTACCTCATGTCCATGTCCACTCAAATTTTCTCCGGCCATCTCGGAAACCTAGAACTCGCTGCCGCTTCTCTCGGAAACCGTGGAATTCAAGTCTTTGCCTATGGTCTCATGGTAACAAAGTGATACTGGTTTTTATACTTTGCGAGCCGCCACTGAAATTTATGGGTTTGAAACAATTAAGATTTAAAAAACGGGTGATCCATAAATATATATGTTTCGGATACTATTAAGTGCTAATCAGATGAAATTTGAGTGCTAAAAGCCTAAAACAAATGTTTCATCTGATTGTCCCAAAACCGGCACATGTGTTTTGCTGTTATGGGGTTTGGGATGTTTTTGTAGTAACTTTGATGTTTGAAAATCTGTAGCTAGGAATGGGGAGTGCGGTTGAGACGCTATGTGGACAAGCGTTTGGAAGTAGAAAATATGAGATGCTCGGCGTTTATCTTCAGAGATCCACCGTGCTGCTCACTCTCACGGGCGTTCTCCTAACTTTAATTTACGTCTTTTCTGAAAACATTTTGCTTTTCCTCGGACAGTCACCGGAAATAGCTTCGGCCGCGTCTCTCTTCGTCTACGGTCTCATCCCTCAAATCTTTGCCTACGCCGTAAACTTCCCTATGCAGAAGTTCCTACAGTCGCAAAGCATCGTTGCACCGAGTGCTTACATCTCAACGGCCACTCTCTACGTTCACCTTCTCTTAAGCTGGCTCGCTATTTACAAGCTTGGGATAGGGCTTCTTGGAGCGTCGCTCGTGCTCAGCCTCTCGTGGTGGATTATAGTGGTGGCTCAGTTTGTTTACATAGTGACGAGTGAACGGTGTCGTGAGACGTGGAGAGGGTTTAGTGTGCAAGCGTTCTCGGGGCTACCGAGTTTCTTCGAACTGTCCGCCGCCTCCGCCGTGATGCTTTGCCTTGAGACTTGGTATTTTCAGATCTTGGTTCTTCTTGCCGGACTTCTCGAGAATCCGGAACTTGCTCTTGATTCTCTCTCTGTTTGGTAAGTCTTTGACCAACATTTCCTTCAAAACAAATGTTGATTTCGTTTTTTTTTTTGAAACACATTTTTTTTTAAATACAAATGCTGATTTCCTTAGAAATATAACTACACTAGAACATTTTTTTTTGAACACCGCACTAGATTAACATCTATAAATTAATACTCGATAAATTAATAATCTCTATAAATTAATAAAAATTTTTGGTCCCGAGTTGAGTCAGTTCAAAATATGACATAAATCGATAAAATAATAAGATAATAATTTTTTAGAAAATCTATGGTCCCATTAAAATCGTAAAAATTAATAATATATCTATATATACATTTCATATAATTACAAACTAAATAATATATTGTTGGTTTTTATATTCACAATAAAATACCTCTATTTTTTCTTAACATTTCAATATATTTTTATAATATTTAGTAAAATTATATCAAAAATCACATATAAGTTATATAAAACATAAAAATAGGAAATAAGTAATATAATAAACAATATGAAAGTCAAAATTCTAAACATTATACATCAATTATATTTTTATTTTATAAATAAAATAGAAAAAATCTAAAAATGAAACTTTTTGTAAACTAATATCTCTATTAATTAATAAAATTTCAAAGTCCCAACATTATTAATTTATAAAGGTTCTACTGTAGTTTTTTTTTTGACGTCAAAAAACTATTATATTACTCAAGCTTGAGGTGATCTGTGTAACCAGACCGGAATAGAACAACCAACAAAATGTAACTCCCTATGGAATGATCTAGCAGTTTTAGCTAAAAAATCTAAAATTTGATTTCGCTCTCGTGGAACATGAGTGATGTTGAACTCCGTGAAGCATATCTGAAGTGTTTCTATCTTCTCCAATTCCGCCGCAAAACTTGGCGAGGCTTGAAGTTCTACTGTAGCTATATTATTAATCTTGTTGGCAAAACATAAAGAGTAAATAGTCTATGACTTTATGGATAAAGAAAATAAAGGAGAAATTAATATAATAATATTAAGAAGTTCTCTGTGAGAAACTATTGATTGATCACTCTTAATTCTCAGTTTGTGTTACTAAAAATGAATTAAAATACAAATATTCTGAATAATGACAGATACTTAAGAAATATATACCAGCATAATTTACATGAAATTTTGATAGCAATTTATCAAAAATAATTGAGATATTATTTAACTAAAAATTAAATATGAACACTCTGCACTGGATAGTTCTTCCCAATATTTTCACCGATTCTAGAATATATATAGTGCAGAGTTCTCATATTTAATTTATAATTGAATAATATTTCAATTATTTTTGATAAATTGATACCAAAAATTCATGTAAATTATGCTGATATAGATTTCTTAAGTATCTGTCATTATTCAGAATATTTGTATTTTTAATTTACTTTTAGAAACACAAACCAAGAATTAAGAGTGTCATTAGTCGATAGTTTGTCCAAAAGAACTTCTTAATATTATTATATTAATTTCTCAGTTATGTAGTTAAAATCAACAATAACCAAAAAAAATTGGACTAATAATTAAAAAACATGTCATCGAGAATCTCTGTCACATGTGTCTCTTTCCTAAGAACTGGTGGTAATAATTGTTTACTTCTTTCATACTAAATCATTTTTGAGAAAAATATATTAATCATTTTATAGTTAGAGTCTTAGAGACTCGTTTAAACATTAACCGTTGTTGGTGTTCTAAATATTTAAACTTTTTGTTTAGTTATAATTATATTTCATTTCATAGTTTTGAAAACTCAAATTGAGAAAATGTGTGAATACTTTTTGTTTATTTGTTAACTGGAGTTTTTATTTTATTTCGTTCAAAGGACAGCTATCTATCTTATTAAAACAGAAACACTACAACTAATTCTAGGTAGATTTTAAAGTTGGACCTTATGTAATTATTGTTATATTAATCTATTTATTATTAAACATGCCTTTTTATAAATAATTAATATCAACCATTATCATATTTTTCACTTCTTACTTTATTATTATATTCACTACGCATGTTTCCTTATATTGCATATATTTTACTATAAGCTAGATGCATCCACTAGCATATTATACTATAAGATAGATTATTAATAATACATCTACTAACATATAATATTATACGACAGATTACTAATAATACAATATATTATCTGTATTCATTAACTTGCATCTATCAATATTAGCAATACTATGAAGACGACCAACTATATACTTTGAACCTATAAACCATGATATACTAATTTATAACAAAAATGATATTACTGTTACAAATTAGTTTTTATAAAACTTATTTATAACAGCAATTTGTTATATAAGATAAATTTAATCAAGACCCAAATCTTTTTATCCTGTTCAGAAAAAAGAAACCTACGAATATATACCATTAAGTTAGCCAAAAATCTTCCGAATAAATAGTAAATCTCACCAACCCAAAAAAATGAATTAAAAATATAACAAAAGATATTATGTTTGAAATTTAGCTCACTCGAGCGGGTATAAATCTGTTCATTTCAGGTATGAGTTCTTCGAGTTCTCAACATTTGGATCTAAGTAGGTATTTGATTTTTTTTGTCCGGGTCGATTTTTTAGGTTTCGGATCATTCTAACTTTTTTATATTATAAATCTTAAATAATATACAACATATATATAAAATATGTGAATCAAAAGATAAATCTGTGCAGGCGCGCGGGTCATGATCTAGTATATAGTTAAAAGTATTCAAAAACATGATACCAAATCCATCCTGATTCCTGCCTAAACAACAACTATTACAATTTTTTTTTGTAACACTTATTATTACAATCAAGTGAAGAAAATATAGAAAGATAAGAGCATATGAAAATACTTAAAACAACTAATAGCGAGGAGACGTCCTTTAGACTATTTCCATCCTACATATAATTTATCTCTATATTTTTCCATAAAATAGAGAAACTCTATTATAGAGGTAGATTTACTTTAGTGTATTGTTTCTATAATAAATTTCTTCTATTCATAAGAAAAAATATAAAGAATTGTTATTTTCATCTCTAAATATAGAGATAAAAATAAACTTTTTATATTTTTCTCTAATATAGAGAAATTCTATTATAAAAGTATACATTAGAGTAAATTCAATTCTATAATAAAAATTTATATTTTAAAGAAAATTATAGAGATATACATATTGGAGATGCTCTCGGTGTCAACTCTCAGGTACATATATGTTTCTTCATTTTGTCGTCTTGAGCTAAAACAAGCAATATTGTTCCATCTTGAAACTAGACCTGAACACGTATGGTTATTGACTTTTTGGATAAATGATTTTAGAAATGATTCCTCAACGCTATAAATATTGTCAATTCGATATGAAAACACAGAACAAAGATCTTTGTACGAGTACAAAACGCAGTTTGGTTGTTCATATGAAAGTTTACTCTTGTTAGATACAAAACATTCTTTTTTTTTTTTTTTTTGAGAAAAGGCATAACATAACATTCTTTCTACATCATATTTCCTTGGTTTTGCCTTCATCTTCAATATACTACTAATACTAGTATTTTATTCTGTAGTTTCTGTATGAGCATTTTTGTAAAAAAAGTGGATATTTAATTCTTAGAAGTTTAAGTACGAAGGTATTTACTTGGAATCGAATAAAAACATTTTATATTTGTCCAATTATTAGCTAAGCTCTTTTTTTCTGCGTGTACATTGTACTATATTCTTCCAGTAGTTAATTCTTAGAACATCTCCAATAGTTGGCTTCTTTTTTATCTTCAAATATGCACTTTTTCAAAATAAAGAAAAAAATGATGCAACATTCACTCCAATAGTTTGCTTCATTTCTTTCTTGTAAAAAAAAATATTTCAAATATATTCTATCTTCACTTTGTCATTAATTAGTAATAAAGACCTTATACCTTTTCCTATTTACTTATTTTACCTAATTACTTTATCTTAACAATAATACAACACATTTATTATTGTATATAAATTAAAAATCGTTATATAATAAATTTATTACATAACATGAATAAACAAACACAAAACATCATAATTTGTAAAAAAACGCCATATATAAAATTCTTTTCTACAATTGATTAACAAAAGGGTTTGAAAATAAGAAATAAGATTATTTATATTTGATTCTTTTAAATCGATTTAAAAAATTCTTAAAATAAATATTCATATGATTTTCAATATAAAAATTTGATTATATAAAAATAATAATCGAAATTGTGAAATTAATTGGATAATATTAACCTATATAATTTATTTTGGTAAAAGATAAGAATAAATCAAAGTGAATGACCAATTTACAATTTGAAAAGTTCATCTTCAAAAAATGAAGATATGCACAGTAGATCTTCAAATTTGAAGCAACACTGTTTATGGTTTCATTTTGAAGCAATATATGAAGTAGAGTTGGAGCAAAAACTACTTTAAATTGAAGCAAAAAATGAAAAATGAAGTGGGGTTAGAGATGGTCTTAGAAGTTTAGATTAGTCTATTAGGGTCCGCCGCAGTTGTACTAGATTATTTATTCCTCCAACGTTCTGTTTTTTATAAAGGTTCTGGACGGTCAGGTATTCAAACCTTTTTGTAAAAATCATATAGATATTCACAATGTTTCGTTCAGTTCCATTCAGTTTTAAAGTCAATTTTGTTTTTAATTTTAAACTGATAAATACTTTTAGGTATAGTTTGATCTAAGATATTTAGTATTCAAAATATTCAAATATACTTATAATCATAAATAATTTAAGATTCAAAAAGAAAATGTAAAGTTTTAAAACTTTTTTTTGGTTTGGTTCCAGTGTTATTAAGTTATTTGGATATTGGGATAAAATCGATGTCCGAAAATCAAACTGGACCAAAATATTTTGGTTTGGTTCCAGTGTTTGTTTCCCGTTTCTGTTTTATACCCTCACTACTTTTCTTTATACGCCTGCGGGCCTGCCAAACAGATGGAGCCATTTAATTTCGGAACTTGTACCAAATCGATCATGATAGCATTCGCATCTTTTATTTTGACAAAAGATAGCATTCGCATCTTTAGAATATAATATCTGCATTTTAATACTAAAAAGATAAAACTTTATAATGTTTTTTTTTTGCTAAATTATATAAAACTTTATAATGTTGTATTAAAGCAATGGTGTATGATGATCAAAGCTCAACTTTTCACGATATTGCTCAAAAAAAAAAACTTTTCACGATATTATATAATATTCATATTATTTTGTGTTTCAGCTTGACGATTGCTGGTTGGGCGTTCATGATATCTGTTGGGTTCAACGCAGCGATTAGGTCTGTCTTGTCCAACTTCCTTTCTTTAATTTCAATTATATAAAATCGAAATTTATCTCCACATTGACAACAAAAAAACATTTTACAGTATATCCTCCAATAACTATATGGACGTTTACACACACTGAGATGTTATATATGAATTACAATTTTTTAAATAAATTTGTCGAAGTTTAAAAGTAAAATTTGATGTTATAATGTTTTTTTTTTTCTTTTTTCGATACTATAATGTTTATCTAGTGTAAGAGTCAGTAATGAACTGGGAGCTGGAAATCCTAAATCAGCAGCATTTTCTGTAATCATCGTCAACATATATTCGTTAATCACAAGTGTGATCTTAGCCATTATAGTTTGGCTGTGCCGTGACATTCTGAGCTACGCATTCACCGAAGGTGAAAAAGTCTCAGCTGCGGTTTCTGATCTTTGCCCGTTTTTAGCTGTAACTCTTGTTCTCAATGGAATCCAACATGTACTGTCTGGTAAATACATATTATTTCTTACACTGCAAACAAACTATATAAATGATTTTTTAGTTTTTACAATTGGGATATTTAAGGTGTGGCGGTTGGGTGCGGTTGGCAAACGTTTGTGGCAAAAGTTAACGTTGGATGCTACTACATTATCGGAATTCCCATTGGGGCTCTCTTTGGGTTTTATTTCAAATACGATGCCAAGGCAATTTACTTCTCCTCTTTTTATTTTCTTTTCAAATAGCTACCACTTGTTTGTTTTAAAATCTAACAATTCTTGGATTAGCTATGAGAGTAGTAATTAACTAAAGACTAATGATAGCATTCGTAATTGTTTCAGGGTATATGGACGGGAATGATTGGTGGTACGCTTATACAAACGGTTGTTTTGGTCTGGGTCATATTTAAAACAGACTGGACAAAAGAAGTAAACATTTTAACCATTCAACCTTCGTACCACGTTTACGTTGCATGCCATTAGATCAAGTTTCATTGATTTGTCACACTTCAAGACTAGTAAAATGTAATGCTTGTTTCAGGTTGAAGAAGCTTCCAAACGGCTAGATAAATGGAGCAACAAGAAACCAGAAATAATTTCTGAATGATGTAATTAAGCTGGGTATTCAATAAACCCAAAATATTATTTTTGTCCGAACATATTACATGTATGCATTATTAAAAATGAACAATACACTTAGACATGTTAAGTCAGCTATATTAAACATTTTTATAAATAATGATACATTATAAGTACGGGTGGACACATAACGGATATCAGAAATTTTAAAGATATCCACGATCCGATTCGTCTGTACAGATAATGGATATCTCGATTCGATCCGTAATCTTTTTTAATATTCGGTGTTATGGATATCCGAAAAATCATAGATTTGACCAAATATCTGATTGGATCCGTCGATCTGGTAAAAAGTAATAAAATTTATTTTTTTAAAAAATATTAAAAGAATTTTTAATATAATATAATAACATTTTCATTACAAATTATTTAAAAACTACATACTTTCAAAATTTTAACGACCAAATAATTAATTTAGTAAATAAAATAACTAAAAATATATATAGAGACAAAATTATATATAACTATATATATATATATATATATATATAAATATGTAAATGCATATGTACATTATGGATCAGATGGGATATCTGTTTTTTAAATGAATATTTATGATTTATTCTTTATTTGACGGATATTAAATTTAGTATTTGTTTGGATTCGTAAAATCACAGATATCCAAATTTTTTGTATCGAATCAAAACGAATCAAAACGAATAACGACTCGTATCCACCTTAATTATGAGAACAAGATACACTAGTTATTGAGTTTCTTCAGTCAAACTATATGATGGAAAGTAAATTAAAATACTATTTTTATTCAGTTTGAAATAAACAGTGGGATCCAAAAAATTAATAATGAAGCAGAAGGCAAATGACGTGGATTATATAAACCTATTTGTAGATTGTCTTGAGCCGCCACTCGCCACCCTCCAAAAGACCTACACAAGAGTACACAAAGCCACACACATCCTTAGGCGATAATCTAATAACAGAACCCCCCCAAAAAGAGAGAGAGTGCTTCTTCATGGACTCGTCTCAAAACGATGGCGTATACCAACCGCTTCTCCACCCTCCTGCTGATGGAAGGGTGCCGCTTTCTCCATCGACGGAGTCTAGCAACGGCGAGCTAGAGAGAGTGCTTTCCGACGTTGAAACTCCGTTATTTCACCGCCTTCGTAAGGCCACGATGATTGAATCCAAGCTTCTCTTCAAACTTGCTGCTCCTGCGGTCATCGTGTACATGATAAACTACCTGATGTCCATGTCCACTCAAATCTTCTCCGGCCATCTCGGAAACCTAGAACTCGCTGCAGCTTCTCTTGGTAACACCGGGATACAAATCTTCGCATACGGTCTCATGGTAAAACAAAACTCCATAACATAGATGTCCTCATCCATATATGTCTTTATGTTCTGTTTTGCATGTGTTATGTCTTTTTGAGATGATTTTTTTTTTTGGATATACTTAGTTAGGAATGGGTAGTGCGGTAGAAACGTTGTGTGGTCAAGCGTTTGGAGGTAGAAAATACGAGATGCTTGGCATATATCTCCAGAGATCCACCGTGCTGCTCTCTCTCACGGGCGTTCTCCTAACGTTAATCTACGTCTTCTCCAAACCCATTTTGCTTTTCCTAGGAGAGTCGCCGGAGATAGCTTCCGCCGCGTCTATCTTCGTCTACGGCCTAATACCTCAAATCTTTGCCTATGCCGTGAACTTCCCGATCCAAAAGTTCCTACAGTCGCAAAGCATCGTTGCACCGAGTGCTTACATCTCAACGGCCACGCTCTTCGTTCACCTTCTCTTAAGCTGGCTCGCTATTTACAAGCTTGGCATGGGGCTTCTTGGAGCCTCGCTTGTGCTCAGCCTCTCGTGGTGGATTATAGTGGTGGCTCAGTTTGTTTACATTGTGACGAGTGAACGGTGTCGTGAGACGTGGAGAGGGTTTAGTGTGCAAGCGTTCTCGGGGTTACCGAGTTTCTTTAAACTCTCTGCTGCCTCTGCCGTGATGCTCTGCCTTGAGACTTGGTATTTTCAGATTCTCGTTCTTCTCGCCGGACTTCTCGAGAATCCAGAGCTTGCTCTTGATTCGCTCTCCATTTGGTAAGTATTTCCTAAAAATATATGTTTCCTTAAACAAAAATTTGACTCATTAATTTCGTTGACGTAATTAGTTTACATATTCCTAGTTTCTGTTTTTACTTCTTTTTTACAGTTTACATACAGTACATAGAGAATAACATAGAGATTAGAGATAAAAGAAAAAAAAATTCTCTTAATCAAATTGACAATAATATTTCTTTTTTCTTGTCCATGGAGACATATTGATATATGCAAATTTATTTCATGCTTTATTTAGTCTCATAAAATGCAAAATAATTTTAAGAAATACATAGTTTTTAATTTGTCTTTAGTTTCCAAAAACGTATGATTATAGACTTTTTGAAGAATGATTTCTAAAAAGTTTCGATTAACATTTTTAGTATTGTCATTCGATATGAAACAGAACAAAAATAAATTGTGTAGGAGTTCAAAACGAAGTTTGGTTGTACTTGTACCTATGAAAGCTATGTTAGTGGCGAACAACTTTTGTCGATCATAATCTATAGTCACATCACTATGCGCTCCTTTTGTTTTCTACTTGTGTATATTGTAGTATTTTAAAAATTCCTTTGTGAGATTTAAACATATGATTCTTTCATTTCGTAGAATTTAGTTTTAAAGTTATCGAAGAAAACATCATTTTTCGTCCAATTAATAAAAAGAACTCTGCTCTGCAACATTTACTTTATTTTGTTGAACATAGTATACAATACCCTTTCACTAATTAGATAGGTTATTCAAATAATAAAACTAGTGCATAGCGGGACTCGTACTTGATTGTATAATGTCTTAAAGTTTGTTTTCTAATCAAACAGATGAAGCCAACAAACTTAGGTACTTGCACCAAATCAAGATACAATTCTCTTCCTTTATAGTTTGCACTAATAGAATGTATCGAGTTTGGATGTATAACGATATAACTCATGAAACCTTGAAATATTTTATTGTTCTATGACGACACAAGCTACAATTTTTTTGAATTACTATATTCTTGTTCATTTCCCTACGATACCGTAACATTTATTTTTTTCTGTTTTGTTTTTTGTGTTTCAGCATGACGATTTCAGGATGGGTGTTCATGATATCTGTTGGATTCAATGCAGCGATAAGGTACGTGGATCTCTCAAATTTTTATATAAAACTAAGAATGCCTTTTATCCAATTTATTCTCCTAAAAGAATATAAAAAATCTTACATTTTACCCCCAAAAATAGGTTTAATAACACTGAGCTCCGATCTCTGCTTTTTCCAATTAAATTTGTCTGTCAAAATCAATGTTATTGATGTTGATCCAGTGTAAGAGTGAGCAATGAACTTGGAGCTGGAAACCCTAAATCAGCATCGTTTTCTGTTATCATCGTCAACATTTATTCGTTAATCACATGTGTGATCTTAGCCATTGTGATTTTGGCGTTCCGTGACGTCTTGAGCTATGCTTTCACCGAGGGTGAAGAAGTTTCAGCCGCTGTTTCTGATCTTTGCCCGCTTCTTGCCTTAACTCTTGTCCTCAATGGAATCCAACCCGTCCTTTCCGGTAAATCCTTTTGTTTTGTAACTCTACAATTTCACAAATCGAAATAGAGAAATTTTGTTTTCTTAAAAAACAAATGGGATATTTATATTTAAGGTGTGGCGGTTGGATGCGGTTGGCAAACGTTTGTGGCAAAAGTTAACGTTGGATGTTACTACATTATCGGAATTCCTCTTGGGGCTCTCTTTGGGTTTTACTTTAAGTTCGATGCCAAGGCAAGATAGTCCTCTTACCTTTCAATTCAAACTTCAAATACTTACCAATTCATATTTATTCAATAATATTATTAGTGAGACTAACTACAAAGTTTAATTTGTTAATGTCTTAGGGTATATGGACGGGAATGATATGTGGAACTCTTATACAAACGGTTATTTTAGCATGGGTCATGTTTCGTACAGACTGGACAAAAGAAGTAAGTTTGTGTTTTTCTACGTATCTGCATCTATACTTCATTGATTTGATACACTTCAAGAATAATCGGATATAAGCTTTAGGTGGAAGAGGCTTCTAAAAGGTTGGACAAATGGAGCAACAAGAAACTAGAAGTGGTTCCCGAATGAACAGATTGGATAACCGGTTCAAATGCTCAAGTTAACCGGTGAGCTGGTACAATAGGACATGGATATTATCCCTCAGACCTCAATTCGATATAAGCTTTCATTAATTTGTGTGCTTGCTTAAAATAAATAACAATTAGGTGATGTATCTTGTATGTCAAATTACAATGTTAATTGCTTTCCTATTAATGATTCAACCTATGGTTAGCATGATATTCATAATTACAAGACATATATAGAATGATAAAAATACAAAATTCAATAAACTGTTTTTTCTTTATTGTGATTTGTTGAACGATTGAACAGATGATTACACTATACATACCAGAATATATATAAATTAGTATAATGTGTTTAGTTAATAAAAGCTTGGTAAACAGAAAATATTGAGTTATAAGGTGATTGACCTGATATTTATTTGTTTAGCAAAAATACTAATGTGTGTTCTGTTGTAACGGGTCTAACCAATATTTTTATTACATTATGTTTCATGGAGTATTTTATTTTTAATCAAGTCAGTTAAGATTATAGGTTCTTTTTTTCCAAAAATAAAAAATATTATAGGTTTTGATAGAGTTTGAAGGTTTTTAAAACAATAACAGGCGAAAGCAAATAAAATAGAACTAGGTGATTTTCCCGTGCTCATGCACGGATATAAATATTTATAAAGTAAATATATTATAATAATTTCGATATTTACTTTAATTTTATTAATTTATAATTTTACGTATAATTATATTAATAATATTATATTAATTTAATTAGACATATGATTTTATAAATGTTATATCTAGTCGTTTGGTTGTTTTTAAAATTGATTTAGTTATCATTTGGATATATTGGATTGCATATATTTCTCTAAATTCAACTATAATATTTTTATTCTAAATATATTAAAATTTTGATTAATTTTCTTATTTTTATTTATGTTGGTTGTTATTTTAGATACAAAAAATATATTTTAGGATTGATAACTTAAGATATTTTGTGCTTAGATTGAAATAAAAAATAAACTAAAATGTCTGATTCCAAATTACATAAATTAATATAACGTAATACTCTGAAGTCTCGTGCATATATATATATATATATATATGCTTTTACAAAAGAACTAAATTGTAACAGTTGGTTAATATTTTATTTTCATTTTCAATATGTTTTGAGTTATCCTATAATTTATATTTTAAAAGTAAATTATTATTATTATAAATAATATATTTGATTGCAGTTAATTTTTTGATTTTAGATATAAGTTGGATTAGTTGAATCACTCATGTTGTGAGTATATTGAGTTAAATATTTTCTTTTCAAATTCAAACTGAAAGATAATTACTTCATATTTTATGTAATCACATAAGAAAAAGATAGATATATAAAGAATATTTCTATTACTTAAAAATATATATTTTTGTATTGTTTAAAATTAGGTTTTAAAGAAATAATATTTACTTTCTAATATCAAAATTACATGTGTGATATTTTTAATGAAATCACATTATATAAAAATATAAAATTTTCATCTAAGAAAATATTTTATTTCTTCAAAAGTATTTTTATGTTATTTAAAATATTTTTAAATGGAATATTATTCTTTTGTGAACTTTCCTTTTTTAATAAAATCATATCATATATACATATATTTTTGGTTTAAAATTCGTTTAACTATATAAATGTTTCCTTTTTATTATATATGTTATTTGTAAAAATTTAAAAAGAAAACTAAATAAATATCAATAATAATATTTAAATATAATATTTTTAATTCATTAAGGGTATCAGTGTAATCAATCATCGTAAAAGTAAACATGAGTGCGACACATATGAAACTGACTTCTCAGATAATACTATAGATCATATAAGTGATGAAGAGCAAACGAATCAATCCATCTTATCATTCGACATTATTGTGTTAGGAAAAAAAGCAATTTGCATTATTATCTCAGCGTGAGAAAATACATGAAATTAATAAATGAGTTACATGTATAATTGAGCCGAATTGATTTTATGAAACAAGTAGATTTTTATCAACCCGCCTATGGTTCTCGATTACATATTAACCATTAATTTTCGAAATGTCATGTTTGTTGCGAAAGTTAATGTCGAATGGTTCTACATTCTCAAAATTTCTATTGGGTTCTCTTTGGATTTTACTTTAACTTTGATGCCAATACAAGATACTTTCCAGTACTTTTTCACTTTATATAGTTAACAATCTAAAGGTTGATCATGGCAATTAAATTTGTTGATTTTACATACAGACATGGATCATTTGTGGTCCCTCCTCTGGAACAATGTAAGGTGATGTAAGTGTTCGACTAAGCTTGAACAAGTTATCTTTATTCCTACTGAGTTATGGATTAGGAAATAGGAAATACTATAATGTGTAGGAGTAATCTAACCATTAGAACACTATTGTTTTTAGGATTTATATCTCACTATATAAGAAGATATAAATGTATGGTATAACTTATGAGTTTGTGAGAACTTTAGTTTTGAGTGATTTTCTAAAGCATTAAGAGATCAATAACAGAGTAATTCTTATTAAGTTTGTTTGTGATTCATATTTTTGATTATATATTTGGTATCAGATCTTCTAGTACTCGATCTTGCTAACGAGAAGCGATAGGAGACATAACAATAAAGAGAGCGGGCCTCCGTTCATTAGTTGTCACATGCTAAGTTCAACTAACTATAACGGTGTGGGCAATAAGGATAAAGGTCTTGCTCAAGGTGCACAAAGTATGAGAAGTTATTGAGCAAGGATCTGATGATAATGAGAAGTACAACATGGCGATTTCTTTGTTATTCCAGTCCATACCGAGAAACTTATATTACATGTATAGAGGAATTGGACTCAACAAAACAAGTTTAGGAAGCCATAAAATCGAGACACATGGGGGAAGATAGGGTTAGGGAAGCTCGGCTCCAGATCCTCATATCTGAGTTCGAAAGATTGAAGATGAAGGATATGACAAGATCGACGACTTTGTTGAAAAATATAAGAAATATCATCGAAGTCAGTCGCTCTGGAGAAATTATTGACAAATCCAAACTGGTAAATAAGTTTCTTTTAAGCATTCCTCGAAAGAAATATATACATATTGTAGCCTCACTGGAACAATTTTTTTATTTAAAGACTATGAGCTTTGAAGACATTATTGGACTTTTGAAAACTTATGAAGAACGAGTTGCTGAAGAAAGAAGAAGAAGAAAAAGATGCACAAGACAACCAAAAAATTATGTATACGAATTCTGAATCTCACTCTACCTTTTCAAATCGAGATTCCAATGGATATTATCGTGGTAGAGAATGTGGAGGAAGATAATACATTAGAGGTAGAGGGAGAGGTCGGTAAAATGATCTTATAATGATCATTACTATGGCTGACAACAATCTATCGAAAATCACATGCTATCGTTGCGATAAGACGGTCACTACACATCCTCTTCTGCGGATCGCTTACTCAAGTTACAGGAAGCTACATAAACTAAGGAAACTGACACATCAGAGCTGAGGATTGAATGCTGAATGAGGTCATATACTTAAACAAAAAGAATGTTAATCCGAAAGGTCTTGAGATAAGTTCCGATAATGTTTGGTATCTAGACAATGGTGCAAGTAACCACATGACCGGGAATCAAAATTATTTCAAATCTATCAATGAGTCAATCACAGGAAAAGTGTGGTTTAGAGATTATTCTCGTATAGACATAAAAGGAAAATGATCAGTCTTATTTTGCAGAAGGATTGAGCAAAGAAAATCTTAACCGATGTCTACTACATACCAAATTTAAAGAGTAATATTATCAACCTTGGACAAGCCACAAAATTAGGTTGTGATATTAGAATGAAAGATGACTATCTTACACTACGAGATAAAGATGGAAAGCTGATAACACAAGCTAAGAGATCAAGGAATCAGTTTTATATATTCTTACTCTTCACAAAACATAATAAAAATCTTACCTGGCTAAACAAACATTTATTACAATTGAACAAAGAAAACACGAAAAAATAAAAGCATACAAAATACTTAAATAACTTATGGCGAAGAGACGTCCTCTAGTTTCAACAACCAAGCTGCAAAGTGAAACGAACCCTTGGGAACTAAAGATCACATTTAGTGATATAATTCCTGAGATTGTAACAAAAACAAGTGTACAATTAACAATTCTTGAAATGACTACACACCCATAGGCGAGTAACACCATTTTAACAGGCCTTTGATTAATTAGAACTTCCGTAAACTGAAGTATCTATAATCTTCAACATTTTAGTCCCTGCAATAAAACCACTTAAAGTATGATGAAACTGGGAGGGGAACAAACTATATAAAGGAGGGAAACTGACTGTAAATGTCAACCAACAAAACCCCATTAACAGGAGGAATAGACATGTCAAACATACATCCATCAAGCTGCAACCACAACAGAACACAAAAGAGTTTGAACATAACAAAGGCAGAACTCCATAAACCAGTAATAGGATTACATATTGGAGTAAATGGTCGTACCAAAGTGATAGATAGACAACCAAAGAGTCCACTCCATAAAGCAGTAATAGGATTACATATTGGAGTAAATGGTCGTATACCAAAGTGATAGATAGACCACCAGAGAGTCCACTCCAAATAAATCAACACAACACCAATGATTAAGTTTGAAAATCTCAAAGATACAACTTGAATTGTTGGGAGAGGAAGGAGTAGAAGGTGGCGATAAGGGTCAAGAAACCCTTACGTGCAGCTACAACTAAAATGACAAGCTATGAGACATCGAGAGATGAGGGTGGGTTGGGAGGTTCGGGAGGTCGATCGGAGAGATTCTTTAATCCATGGCATATGAGGAGAAAACCCGTAAACAAAGCTTCTGGTGGTTAGGGTTTTTTTATAGAGAGTTTGTGTCTTTTTTAATATTCTAGGTAGTCCGATTTAGATTTTAAGAAAGAAGAGACTATGAACTAGTTGTGCTAAAAAAACTAATTTTCCATAAAATGGTCAGGGTCAAAACTGGGCCATATATTATAGGTCTAAAAACTGAACCCAGTCTATTTGCCTTGAGATCAGTGGCGGAGCCACATTACTAGCGGATGGGTCAATTGATCCAGGTGATTTTTTCTATAAAATAAATTATTTGTATAGCTTTCAAAACCGGTCAAATCTTGTTAATTTTAAGTAAATTGCTCTTATAATATATGTAAATTTTGAAGTTGACCCGCTTAACATGTTTTCCTACCTCCGCCACTGGTTGTGACACTACAAAATCTGGAGTTGTTTTTTTTTTTGGGTCAAAAATCCCTAGTTGTTAATACTTCAGTAAACAAGCTAGTTTTCTTCTCTTCACATAATAATTTTTTTTTTGTCAAAACTCAAAAGTCAGTAAAGAGTCTCTTCATTCTCTTGCTATAGTTAATGGAAAATACTAAAATCCCTACACATCGTGTTTAATAATAGGAATATAACTAACCATTATAAGAATTTCTAAACATATTATGGAAGAAAAATGCTTGTTAATTACTCGACTAAATAAATGTGTTTTTCTGTTCCGTGAAAAGGAGAGAAATTAACACACACAAAAGGATCAGAATCACCAAAAAAATCAAAAATAGAATTATTTTTTTGCTAAATAATGCAAATAGAATTTAAGTCACCAAAAATCTATAAATATAGTAAATAGCTGGAAAAGCAGTAATGGCCGCCACGTTATACTAGCGCCCTTTTTCTCAACCAATTACGACTTATTATTTGTTTTTTTTTTTTGGAAAAAAACTTATTATTTGTTTTGTTGACTCAATACATTTTTTTTGACAAAGACTCGGGCACAATTATGCAAATGTGTTATATAAAATTCTTTGGTCATCCGTATATAACATATGTGTTAATTTACTTTGGATCTGCTAGTATATCCTTTTTCTATATTTATTTTTGTTATTTTTCATTGTTTAGAATTCTTTGTGAAATAAATTTAAATAACAGTAATATAGTTTTTTTTTTTTGAACCGATCAGTAATATATAGTTATGTATTTAAACAATGGCCTACATCGGATATGCTTATTTGTATCCAAGAACAACCTGCGATATAAGAAATTTTTATTATGGATTCATGCGGATGTTCAGTACCGATTCTAATGGTACTGTTCGAGGGGCAATGATGGTGGAAGGGTGCAATTCTTTGATTTGGAATCCTCTTTTTCTGTAATGTAATCCTCCACCTTTAGTCATAAACGATAGCAGCATTAGACGATAGTGTATTTTGGATTTAATAATAATAAATCAGTGCCACAGTGGTCGGAGACATGTTTTTGAGTTGGCTCTTTTGTTCATTACGTGTTTCTTTAATTCACGTGGATCTCAATTATTATCCCTAAGATCATTATTTGAACCAACATCTTATAAACCGAATTAAATCAACAGCATTTGATTCGCCAATATCATATGGTTTGTTTATTCTTGTAATATTTGATTATGTCGAGAGCATCTTTAAACTTGTTTTCTTAATAACTTCAACTTGTGATTCATTATATCGAAACTTTAGGAAGAAACCCATATTTGTGTAATCATACAAAAACATGGCTCACATGTGGTGGGTACATGAAGACACACATCATCATTGCATGCTTTATTGCTAAATCCGAAATGAACCCATTACAATAATTTCATATTTCAGAATGATTTCTATTAAGATCATTGGATAACTTTGATGGGTTTTAGATGAATGGTAAAAACATTTCATCTCACAAAATTGGGTTTTGGTATTTTATAAAAATAAAATTGTTCTCTAAATCATTAAATGCTTGATAAAAACTAGTATTAAAAAGAATAATTGCACTTCCTACCCACTAAACTCATCCTATTCGCATTCCACACACTAAATTTCTCTAATTTTCTTTCCCATATCACTACCATTTCCCCTTCCTCCTATGGCAAATCTCTAATATCCAATTTCTTTTAGGATTTTGAGCAAATTCACTCTATTAAAAACAATGTTTAAAATTATTTTCAATAAAGAATAATAATGTTATTTTATCGGATGTCGCCGAAGGGACAACGAGTAATGATCTTAATAAAAAGAAATATACAATGGTATTCTCTAAATCATTAGCTCAATTACTAGTAACACCATAACCTATACAATATTATATTTTTCTCGCAAGAAGACTTTAAATTTATTAATAAAATTCTACATGAAATACTATATTAATTTGAGAAACAAATAAAGTTGTAGTTTAAAATTTATCAAAAAGTGAGGCTAATTAAATTGATGTAGAAAAAAAAGCATAGAGTATGCAAAGCACGTAAGGTATTGCCTGAGTTTACGTCTTTTTTTTTTTTTTTTTTTTGTAAACTATTTACGTCTTTTTCGTTTACATAAATTAAAAAGGTCAATGTAATGTATGTGGTCGTCACATCTGAAAAATCCCCCACCTAGCTCTCTCATCACACCAGAAAAGTTCGTTGCCCACAAAATTTTTCAAATCACCCCCAATGATTAAATTAAAGGAAATTTCAATTAAAATGTTAAATTTAATAATTAATTAAAAAGCTTTTAAAGTGTGTCGTCGTCCCTTCCGGGAAAAAATGAGGAAACACAGAACCTTTTCACGTATATTCCTTCTCTCTCTCTCCTTCTCTTTCTTATGGCCAAAGTTGAACCAATCAGCTTCCCTCTGGCCATCATCATCACATCTTCTTGAAGCTTTCTTTTCTCTTCTTCTCGTTTCTATTTTCTTTCGTAATTTCTCCGTTAGATTCTTATAATTAATCAGTCTCAAGAATGGCTCAGTCCTGCCTTAAGATCGTTCGACTCAACAATCTCAGAAACAGAGTGAACCGTCGTATTTTGATCCTCCGTCGATTCACGCGGCTGCTCTGGAGCAGAATCGTCGCTTTCTCTCCCAAAAAATCAGGGAGATATTCGTTGCTGTCACGCGCCGCCACTCCCTCTCCGTCTGTCTCTCGTCCTCAGCCTCCTCCCATCCCCGTCGTACGCCGCAGATCGGTGCACGAACACGATAACAGCCACCGGAGATCGGATTCTGATCTGGTTTCTCTCAAGATCAGCCTCTTAGGAGATCCCCAGATCGGAAAAACTTGCTTCCTGGTTAGTTTACACATAAGCAAATATTTTTTTTTTTTAAATCATTAACGTCTCTTTCAGTTTCGGATTTTAAGTCATAAACCGTGTTCCAAAAGAAAAGAAAGTCATAAATCAGAACCCAAAGTGGTAAAGGTGTTTAGTTGTTGTGTCCGGTTCGGGTTCAGACCAAACTGAATGTTATTTTTTTTAAATTAGAATTTTTAAAAATATCAGCAATAATATTAATGAGTGGTTTTTATTATACAGGCGAAATATGTTGGGGAAGAGAAGGAAGTTGAAATGAGAGAGTTGGAGGAAGGGATCACTTGTACGGACAAGATGTTATCCATGGGAGGTGCTCGCATTTCCTACAACATCTGGGACTTAGAAGGTAACCATAGATTAAATAATGTCATTCTAATGTTTAATACCATTACTCTTGGAGGAATTAGTTAGCTTAATTAGAAAGTTAATTATCATTTTGCAGGAGCTGAGAGATCACGGGATCAGATCCCCATGGCTTGCAAGGACTCTGTAGCAATTCTCTTCATGTTCGATCTCACCAGTCGTTGCACTCTTAACAGGTTAATAATATATAGTACTACTATTTAGGCTTCAGAACATGCAAAAGTTTTGATAAAAAGTTAATTCGAAGCTAAACTGTAACTTTTTCATTAATGCAGTGTGATTAGCTGGTATCAACAAGCTAGAAAGTTCAATCAGGTGAGAGATTTCATACATACTATCATTCATTACCAATCTGGTCTCTTTATAATAATTACCCTTGTTATAAGGAATTTTGAATTGTTACACTATCTTTATGCAGACGGCGATTCCAGTAATGGTAGGAACAAAGTTTGATGAGTTTATTCAACTTCCTATTGATCTTCAATGGGCAATCGCTAGCCAGGCGAGAACCTACGCGAAGGCGTTAAACGCGACGCTCTTCTTCTCGAGTGCTTCATACAACATAAACGTAAATAAAATCTTCAAGTTTGTGACGGCCAAGCTCTTCGACTTACCATGGACAGTGGAGCGGAATCTCACCATCGGAGAACCACTCATCGACTTTTAGCATCTTCCCACAACGTATTTGTAGATATACATATATATAAATATATAAAAAGAAGCAAATGGTCGGAGCACCGTTTCTAGCCGTCTTTAAAGCGAAATGGAGAGATGATGCGGCGGAGATTTCGCCCGCTTTCTTCAGTATTTTTCTTTTAAATAACAAGAAAAACGAAAGAAAACAGAGAAAAATGGTATTGAGAGAAAAGTAGCAGGGATAAAAAGAGAGGAGATCATGAAGTTTTTCTTATTCTTTTTTTTTTGTAATGTTTCCGCTTTCCATTTCCACTGGAGAATTTTGGTTCCAGTAATAGTAAATACCATTTCGCTTTTTGATTTTCATTTTTATAACCTGAGACCGAATACTAACTACTCACATCTATTAACTAAAGAGTTCAAGCTCTCAAGGATGTGTGTTTCTTTGACTTCAGGATGAGAGGGTTTCAAAACGGAAAAAACTATTATCGCTAGTTATGAATTCGTAATCGATACAAATGTGGGCAAACATTTTGAGCACGCAAAGCAATTTACCACCTCTGGAAAAGAACAGAAGGAAACATAGCGAACCTCTCTGATAACATCTGCCCTAATTAAACTTGGAGAAGGTAAGGAACCGCATCACTTCCATTCGAAGAGCAGGACCTAAGAGTTTGAAGACCCGAAAGCCAGATAGTTTGCTCCACAAATCACCGATGAAACCACAAAAGAAGAACACTCTGCTTTTATACTTGTACAGTATATATTTTTTCCCATAACATTCTTTATAAAAAAAATTAATCGAACATTGTTTTATATTCTTAAAAGAAATATGTTGATAACGTAAAGTTATGTTTTCATTTCTTGTTTTGTTTTTCTAGTTGTATCTCAAACTATATTATGTCCGTTTACTGATCGCAATAAGTTACAAGCTACTTCACTAATTTCACCACGACAAATGTTTTGTTCTTTTTTCAATACACTTAGAAACGACTCTTTTTTTCAAACACATACACTAGAAACGGTTATTACACAAGTTTCCCTTATAAAAGTGATCCACTATTGCAAGGAAACAAACATTCCGTCATCGAATTCCATTTTCACATGTTTGTGCACATCACATCCAAATCCAAACTGTTTCAAGTGTCATCATTCTGTAACGGCCACACATAAAACCAAAAAAAAAGTCTACTTTCTTCGGCGTTGCCATTCTCACGCAACATCAAAGTAGTCAAGTTCAACGAACATAACGTTCCTCCTCCCCTCTTCTGTTTTGGTTTGCATTCGGTTACAAATTTAATAAAAGTTTCCCTTTAACAAGTTGGATATAATTATTTAGTTATTCTTTGAAGTAGCAAAAAGAACTACAAATCGGATGGCTACATCAGGAAGGTTTGAGTATTTGTATTACTTTTCACACTGACCAACCCCTTTTAAAAGTTTATTTTTATTTAGGAAATTCGTTTTTGTAATCCTCGTGGTGGTTTGGTGTTGGTTTTGTCTACGTTTTCTTTGATCATCATACAATCATTTTACAACTCAACATTTTAAACTTGGTAATGAATTTGGTAGAAAGATATGTCTCAACTAATTATACAAAAAGCCCTTTTTCAAAAAATAATAATAATAATAAATCAATTGCTATACAAATCAACGTAAGTTTGGCCAAATCTCATCTACGCTTATTAAATGGTCAAAGATTGATAAAAAGACATCATTCAGAAGAATAAAATCATACAAATCTTAGTTTAATAATTTTCTTATTTTGCGACAAAGAATGTAAAAGTTTTTTTTCCTCTTATATGATTATATTATTATCAACTTTTATCGATCGGTCGAAGAATCTAATTCCACATATTTGTATACATATGCAAATAATTTTGTTTATCAAACAATAAAAGTCGACTTTTTTTTTACAACAATGAAACTAAACTATAATCTATGCACGTCCTGCCATAAAAGTCTACTTATATATCATTTTTCATAAAATTATGAGTTATGCTTTTTTTTGGTAAAGAAAATTATGAGTTATGTTGAACATATTTTTGAAAGATATATAGCTCAATGTCACACTTTCTTAGAAGTCCGTCGTTGGCTTTTGGTTCTCATAAATAATTTTGATCAACGCTTTGGGACCCATGTGATGACTACATCAAGATTCCGATTGTTATCTCTCCAATTAATTTTGTTTCGCCTTTTTAAAATACCATGAGAATTTAACGACCTCTATATATGTACCCAACGCAACCACTTAAAGAATTATTCCATTTTATTTTGGGTTATTCTTCCTTTCTCCACATGATGGATACATTCTCTTGTAATACTTACGAACAAAATCACGCCCCTTTCGACCATCGCGATGATGTTGTTGATATTGATGATTATGCTGGTGATTGTCAAGAAGAGAGTGGATGGACAACCTATCTCGACGATTTCTCGAATCATTACAGAACTCATCGAGAAGATAGTGATCATCAAGACAAGAGTTCTTGTTCGCTTCTTGGCGTCTCTCCTTCTCTGGTCTCCGACGCTGCTACTGACGTCTTTTCCGGACAGGATTTTCCAGTTAATTTTCCGGTGAAGTTAAAGTTTGGGAAAGCAAGAACCAAGAAGATTTGTGAAGATGATTCTCTGGAGGACACGGCTAGCTCTCCGGTTAATAGCCCTAAGGTAACCTAATTCAATTAAACATGATCAGTGGTTGAAAATTTAATCCATAAATTTCTTTTTATTTTATTTCGGTGCAAATCTATAGACTCTTCATAAGTTTTTATTAAGATTGTAAAACATGATTGATTATCATGACACATATACCTAAAATAATTACTTATGCCTTTTTATTCATCTCTTTTTGTAGTATATCTCTCTTAATAGTATGCAAATTACAATTTTATATGAATGGTATTGAACAGGTCAGTCAGGTTGAACATATTCAGACGCCTCCTAGAAAAATGAGGACTATGTCTGGTCTAGTTTCGTAATGGTAGTCTCTCCACTCTTCTCTCATACATATATATATGCTCTATCTATTCATTAATTTGACTGTAAGTTAATTTATAACACAAGGAAAAGATAAAGAAATTTCATATTGCACAATACTTTATTAAGACAGAATTGGTCCTTTGTTATTAGATAAACTCAATATATATATATATATATATATATGTTTGTCTGATTATAAGTTAATAAGCTTTCCGTAGTAACAAACTTTACATTATGGATAACGGATATAGCACGTTATTTGAACCAAAAAAAAAAAGCACGTAATATGTTTTCCATATGGTATTGTAGAGAACTACGAGAGGCATGGGGGATAATCAGATCCAAATCCAAGAAGGGGATGAACAAAATATGACGATGATGAGGAATCTCAGAGAAGGAAACAACAATAATATGGACTTAAGGAGTAAAGGATTATGCGTCGTTCCTATTTCCATGTTGGCTAACTTTCAGGGTCGCTTCTGAATGACAAGCATATCTTATAAAAACATCCTTGTAAATTTGGTGGTGTTTTATATATATATATATATGTACCCATCTTGAATATATTTTCTTGATGTGTGTACATATTGGTGTGTATGTGATAAAATCTACATATATTAATATATAACTGCATATCGGTGGGATTTTTTTGTAAATTCTACAACGTATATGTTTGTGAACATTTCTATATGCTACCATCTCATAAAGCTTATAAAAGAAACTTTGCGAAAATAAACACACGATTATCTATCTTTATAGAAAGTTTTGAGTTGTTATATATGTAGATTATAAAAACATCTTGTAAATTTGGTGGTGTTAAAAAGCCCTTATGTAAAAAAAAAAAAAAATTTGGTGGTGTTTATATAAAGATATGTACCCATCTTGAATATATTTGCTTGATGTGTGTACATATTGGTGTGTATGTGATAAAATCTACATATATTAATATATAACTGCATATCGGTGGGATTTTTTTGTAAATTCTACAACGTATATGTTTTGAACATTTCTAAGAGCTACCATCTCATAAAGCTTATAAAAGAAACTTTGCAAAAATAAACACACGATTATCTATCTTTATAGAAAGTTTTTAGTTGTTATATATATGTAGATCATACGTATACCTTATGGCAGATTATATGGATAAAATTCGTCTAGTGTAGATATGATAAGATTATACGACTGAAATTAATATCTTTACACGAGTTGGTACGATTTCGCTTAAAACTTTTAAAAGTTCGGGGCCAAATGTTTATGGTTTTACATATCAATAAAAAACTGACCAAAGGTTTGACAAACAATATTATATGAACTGTTAGCCGTCCGAGCTCCAAACGTAATAAGCTAACGATAATAGGACAAGACTAATAACTCTAAACCAATCAAAGTGCCAATTAGATTAATGATTAAAAGTATTAAAAATCTTTTCAAAAACCAAAATAATTAACAAAATAAATAGTGTCAATTTAATAATGCTAATGTCATTATCTAATCCATAAACTCAAATTCTATATTCTAAATTCAAATTTTAAACCCTAAATTCTAAATTATAAACTCAATCTCTATACCCTAAACCAAAATCTTAAACTCTAAACCCAAACCATAAATCATAAACCCAAAAACCTGAACTCTAAACCCAAACCTACACTCTAAACCCAAATCCTAGTCTCTAAACCCAAAACGTAAATACAAAACCCAAACCCTATACCCTAAATATTTAGATTAATATTGATGTTGTTCTTTTGAAATTTAAGGTTAAGAATTAAAGTTTGGATTTAGAGTTCATGGTTTGGGTTACGGTCTAGGGTTTGGGTTTAGGGTCTACGGTTTGGGTTTAGGGTTTATGGTTTAGAATTAGAGTCTAAGATTTGGGTTTAGAGTCTATGCTTTGAGTTTAGGATATAGTTTTGGATTTAGAATTTAGTTTTTTTGGTTTATGATTTATGGTTTGGGTTTAGGATTTAGGGTATAGAGTTTGGGTTTATAAGTTAACATTTAGAGTTTAAAATTTGGATTTAGGGTATAGAGTGAGTTTAGGGATTAAATAGTGACATTAACATTATTAAATATGATATTATTTATTTTTTAAATTATTTTATCATTAATCTAGTTTGCACTTTGGTTGGTTATTAAGGAAGTTGTGAATTTAAAGATTTACCATAGGGGGTGAACCCAAGTCTTGTCCATAATAATATACATTCTACAGAGTAATTCATAGCCAGATCAAATTACATTATCCAAATATATATAATGTACACAGATCTCATAGGTCATATCATATATATGTGTGTATATTTTTTTTTTTGAACAACTATATATGTGTGTATATATTCCTTAAGATAGTTAGAAAAGTGATAGACTTTCCTTTTTTCAATAAAAAGGTTTTAGCTTATACATATAGGTTACCGGAGCCGTTAATACTGGTTCTATTCTAAAGGTAGAGATACTAAGTTAGAGTTTCTTCAACTATACATGAAAGATATTAAGCAACCAATTCTTGTCTTTGATCCAAAAAGATTATGAGTTTCGGTTTAGAACTTTTTGAGTTAAAAAAAATAATTATATATACAGGTTAAAAGCATATGTATATTTTGAGGTCATTTCAGTTTTTCTTTTTTTGAATATATTTCGTGCCTCCTTTAGCCAAATTAACCTTCGCGTTAGGTGTAATCAAGTCCAAAACTAATTCTTAACAGTAAACTAATATTAAAAAATTTAAACTTAAAACAACATCCATCACAATATATGAAACCTATAAGATGAAGCGTCTAATCAAACTGGTTAAGATTAGACGTAATACTAAATGCTGTGTAAAATGAATTTACATATTTAATTAGTTTGTCTCAATTTTAGTTAAGAAGCTTCGTAGTTTTGCATATTAAAATGGGCATCGGTGGGTTTTACAAAAAAAAAAAAAAAAAAAGGGCATCGGTTAAGAGAACTAACCTCTTTCGGTTTTTCATCTAGTACAGCTAAACAATGTTCAATAATTTCCCAGCTCCTTAGCCTCCTCGTTCAAGATATGTGTTGCAAAGTTGATAATACATCACTTAATTAGTTCAAAGTAGGGTATTAAAGGTAACCGATCATTATTCGAGGCTGTATGATTAATTAGAGATTCCCACACTTCTAAAAAAGTATTTACAAACAAATATTGGATAAAACAACCTTAAAATTATATATAGATGTCAAATCAGATCCTTTGAGAATCTCATCGATGATTCATTGATTTTTTGTCTTAACTGATAAATTATTATGTTCGCCTTCACCGATATGTGGCTTGCTTAATTCTATGAAAATTATATTAGAACAAACTTACCTTTAAGTGTATATATATATATGCGATCATGTATACATGTTTAGTGTGATTATATTAGAAGGATGCATGATTCTTAATATGTTTTGAATTTTCATTCAATAATATTTTGAATTCGCATCCCTTTCAAGTTATCTAAAAGACATAGAAATTTAAAGAGAAGTTTTACATTTTCGGAAGTTATTTATATACCATATATACAGAAAAAGGACAGTATAATACACAATATAAAAACACAATGGTTTTGAGAGTCTATATGAATTTGTGAAATGACTGATAAAAAAAAACATTTTGAGAAGTTGCTTCTAGGACGCAATCTCCCTTGTCAATGACAATCATGTTGCATATTTGAAGACACGTTATTAGCTTGCCGGCTTCATGTTGAAAGATGCTCTTATTGCTATCTATAGGATTTTTATAGCACTAAACCCCATATATAAAAAAATTCCCAGTAATACTATATTCGATCTCTTCTCTGTTTTATAATATACTTTCTCTCCCTTAGTTTGATAAATAGTAAAAAATGGTTAAAATGCATTTATGTTTGTATTAATTACACCTATTTAACCAAAAAGAGATAAATAAATCTATTTATAAAAATTAATACATTTTACTATTAACATAAAACTGAAAGTAAATATAAATTGTATTAGAATTTTAAAATGATATTTCTGTGTAACAAAAAGAAAATGTTAAATTAACACATTTTATGAAACCGATAAAATAAGTAGTTTCAGCAGAACATTTTTTCTTTTTCAAAATATAAATAATTTTAAATTTTCGATACGACTTTTATATTTATTAGATATTTTGAGACTAATTAAATTATATAAGTATGTTTTGTAAATACTTAAATTTATACATTAAATATAAATGTTTAAATAAAATTTTTCAGTGTTATTACATTTATCCAAAAGTAATTGCTATTTAAAATAGAGAGAGTATAATTAATAATATCTGGCCTCTTATGTTGAATCAATGATGAGGACCGGTAACAATAACCAATCGTCAATGCAAAATCAACAATAACAGTTGATCGTTACTAGTTATTTGATGATAATTGTGGATTTACCAGGACTATAATCATTGACCATCAATGATTATCCAATAGTAAAAACTGACTGTTAATTAGAGTTTGATTAGTTTTGCCGTTACCATCTGTAAGCAAAAGTAGTGTTTAGGGATGATAGCGCTTTTTGACATTTTAAAATAATTAAAACAAATGCTGTAAATTGTTTTATGTCGTTCCAAACTTCTCAAAATAAAAAATTAATTTCAAATATTGTTTGCAACCGCAAACAATTGCAAAAGGAAAAATATTTTTTTTTTCACAAATATATATATATATATATATACAAAATAAAAATATTTATTGATTTAAAAGAAAAAAATAAAAAATATTTACATATAAAATTAGTATCTAAAATTATAGCAAATATTTATTGATTTATATATAATTTTGTAAAATATATATTTGCTATAGTTTTTAGACATTAATATTATATATATATATATATCCACAAAAGTAAAATTTAATACAATTATCTTATAAATATATTTTTATATTTATTATAATATATGAATTTTTATATTTTAATAATTATACAAAGTGATTTAAATTATTTTAAATTTATTATTTAGTCATTGTTGTATTTGGTGATTAATCAGTCATAAATATTACACAATTATATATTCTAACCGTTGTACAAATCCTACAAATCAATCATCAATGCTTAAAATCGCAATTATCTATATCTGGAAACTTCACCAACTACCATTTACACAAACACCCTTAGTGATTAGCCAATAATAATGGATGATCGTTAAAGGTTAGTCAATAATAATAACTGACAACTATAAGGATTTACTATCATTGGTAAATAAATAATGATGGTCTGTAAGTTCTGAGTGTCATTGCTAAACGACTGTTTTGAGTAGCTCAAATTTTAACCCAAAAAGATATTTTGCATATGCAGTGATGCTCTGATATTTTACTATCGTATGCCTTTTATGAGTAGAAGCATGTGGTTTATGATATATCTTGTATAAACGGTGCCATTAAAGATTTTTTTTTTAAAAAAATGTTATTCCAATCTGATTATCTATATTACCTCTAATTTAAGTAATAAAATAACCGTTTGATGTAGAAAAAACATTCTTCTGTCACATTTTAATCTTAAAAACAAACAATTTTTTTTTAATTGGCATCTGATTTGTTGATATCTTTGTTTATTGGTCTCTATTGAAAAGTATGTTGCATATTTGACGATAAGCTAAAGGTAATTATTCTACTGTTTCATTATAACAGATGGTTCCAATTTTTATGTTTTATACTCCCTCTGTTTCATAATAAGTGTCATTCTGAGCTCATTTTTTTGTTACACAAAGAGTATCACTTTACAATTCCAATGTAAATTATACTAACTTTCAGCTGAAAATTAATTGCAAACTGCATTGATTTTATAAATAATTTTATTTATCTAAAATACTATTGGTCAAAGAGGTATAATTAATTACAACTTACATATATTTCAACAACTTTCTTAATCTGTGTGAAAAATGTCACAACGACACTCTTTAAGAAACGGAGGGAGTATGTAAGATTGCAAAAATGTTGACATAACCGAAACAGAAAGCGATGTTAACATTAATATAAAGCTTGAAAACGTTTAAGTAATCTTAATAAAATAGACGAATTTGTAGAGTTGAGATTTGATCATTTTCATTAACTCAATTAACCGTTTGTAATGTGTCACAGTTCTGTGCAATTTTTGAATTCCGTGATATAATTACGATAAAACTGTTTGCAACACTAGAAATCAAATCTGTAAACTCTAATCTAATATACTCTATAGACTTATTTAAGGAGACGACTAGAATATTTGCTAGAAATTTTCTAATTGTGCAGATTTTGGTTCATGATAACAGAAATATTCCAAAATTTGAGGATAACATAAATATTCCGGTGATTATCTGGAATTATTCCGAAATTATCTTGACACAATCTCAAATATTTAGATTTATCGAGATGAGATATTTAGACACAAACTGTTAGGATTTATCTTAACACGCATTATGCAAAAACCTTTGTAAGAGTTCTCTCCAAAAATAACATGTTTTGTGGGTTAAACCTTGTTAAATGAGTACCATATTTTTACTACAAGTTTTTTTTTTGTTGTAAACAATGTGAGATTTTTTTACTTTTGCAGTTCAATAAGTGATTTTTTTTTAGATCTCAAAAGACATTTTTTTTTCATTTCTCTTCATATTTATTCAACAATTTTACTTAGCTCAAAGGATTATACAAAATTTGGTTCTAACATTATGTAAAATATTTTTTCTCTCTTTTGTAACCATGAATAAAATAAACTAGGACTGGTAATTAACATAAAATAAAAGATTGATCGATCACGGCTAGTGATTATTACTGTTATATTCAATATATCATGAACTGAGGCTGAGGCAGATTCCATGGCATACACTCTAATAACACATTAGTATAGGGAATACGTTCTCCAATATTAATATGGTCATATGACAAGAAAAATAAGTTTACTATAAAACTGTATACTTGCCACCACTAGAGTTTCATAATTAAATATATATGTAACATGAGACTGGGATAAAATTGGGATCTATGAAGAAGTTACTACTTAGTGCTGACTTAGATGTATTTAAATATTTACATTCAAATTATTCTCAATGTAAGGTCAAAAATGGGAGCTGGATTCATCTTGCTCACTGTAACACAATGCATGAATCCTAATATAACCGGATAAACTAGATCTCGATTCGTGCAACCGCGCGGTTTTTTGTTTTCATTTACTTTCATATAAACATTTTATTTTCACTTCTAAATTGATATATATTATAATATATATGAGGTGTGTATATTAAATTTTAAAAGAAAATAATTTTACAATATATTAGTTTTCAGCGAATAGATTGTTTCAAAACTTCACATGTATTTGTATCATCTTCTATATATATTTTAAAATTATTATTTTATTATTAAGCTCGTAAATATATGTAAAGATTGGTAAAATGTTGTTTTATTGTCATCTATAAAGATATTGTAACATTTTTCAAATTTAGATAGTTAACAAAAATTAAACTTTTAGCTTCATATTATGGAGTAAATATTTAAATATTTTGTTTTTGTTATTTCTTTTAAAATAAATTATATAATCTAAAAATATTTTTCATTGATTTAAGGCATAATAGATTAATCATTTTTAGAAAATGATGATTTTGTTATTTTTAAAAATAAACTATATATTTAAAAGTGAACTTCGACAAATATATAAATAATTAACTTATGAAGTATACTATTACAACATTAAATGATATTTATTTAATTTAAACATCTATCTTACTAAAGTAGAAGTACTTTTTAGTTTTGCTTGGCAACATGAATTTCAGAGTTAAAAATTAAAATGTTGATTGGACACAAAGATAACATCTATCTTGGACTTATAGAACTAAATTGTTACTATAGAATTAGGCCATATTTGCTATTATGAATCATTTTGATAACTAGATTATTTATTGGATCATTATAATTATTAGTTGTTTATTATAATTATTGGTATTTATAGTTTATATATAATATATAAGTAAAAATATATTTCTCTCAAACAAAACGTGTTGTTTCATTAATACGATAGATATGTCATTATTAATTTAAATTTTTTATTTTCTACATTATAGTTACAATATCAAATAAACTATATAAATTAAAATGTTACTATAGAATTGGATCCCATTAATTAGTTTGCTATTAAGACCTATTTTGATAATTAGATCATTGTAATCATTGGTTGTTTATTATAGTTATTAGTATTTATAGTTTATATATAATACATAGGAAAAATATATTTCTCTCAAACAAGATTTGTTGTCATTAATACGATATATATGTCAGCATTAGTTTTAAAATTGCATTTTTCTATATTATGATTACAATATCAAATAAACAATGCAATATAACACTAAAGTATTAATATTTTTCCGTGTTACAAGTACATTAAATATAATAACAATTATGATAGCGAAGAACATGGACCTTATTTTATAAAATCCAATAATTTTCAAATTGGTATAAATTGATAATATTTTTATAAGTTAAAGTAAACATCAAAATCTAGTACATCTTACTATACTACTATACTATCTATAAATTCAATGGATCATCTATTGTTTAATTCAATTATTGTAAGCCCAGTAAAGTTATTAATGATGGAATAATTCAATGTAATGGAAAATTATTTGAAATTAAAATCAGAAATGCGATGAAGGAAGGAATAAAACGCGTGATTACTGGCCGACGAATTTAGATAGGATTACGATAGTCCAACATATGGGATCCACTGCTTCACAATTTAAAATGTAAAGTTGATTAATATCCCTAATCTTTTTAATTATGTTAGTTAATCCCATGTGCAAAGTGCCAACTCCTTGCTTTATTGCCAAAGCTTGATTCCGTTTACTTCCGACAGATTAAGTTTTCTCATATCATGAAAATGAGTAATTTTTTTTTCCTGAAAAAAATGATTAATTTATTTCTCAGCTTTTTGAAATCAGTACACTTAATACCCAAACATTAAAAATGTTATTAAAAATGTTTAATCAAACAAAATACTATTTTTTTTTAAATCTCTAGAATAATGTGTTGGTGCACTAAATATATACTATGATTCTTAAATAACAATCTACATTTCTCCTTTTATTACATAAAATTTAAGAAATTACCTAAAGTAAATAAAATATATAATTGACGATTAATGATTTTAATAATAAAGATTTGATAAAAATAACTTACATATCTCCTGTATCGCTTTTGCGTAATGTTATATTATTGAAATAAATTAAATTATTACATTAGATAGATAATGAAAATTTAGATTTTGTCTTATATGTTATATGTTGAACTTTTTGAAATGACTATAAATTACAAAATATTAAATGTCCTACACTGAAAATTTGTGATCAATGGATTTAACATTTTGTTACAATAAGATACAGGGGAAAATTTCATATATACACTTTCTTAAGTACCACTTTTCATATATACACTTAGAAGAACTGCATTTTCAAAAATACATAAATCATTAACAGGCAAAAGACAAAAATAACCTTTCATAATTCTAAACTAATTACTCGTCTCTTTGTACTCCTATAGTAACGAGATCGGAGATCGGAGATCGAACGACGGCGAGATTAGAGATCGGACGAAGACGGCGACGAGATTGGAGATCGAACGACGGCGACGAGATCAGAGATCGGACGACTACGACAATCCTTCTCTTACCTCTCACTCCTTACCCTGTAACCGTTCGATGGCATCTCGATCTTTCCCCATCTCGTTCTTCTTCATCTCCATCCACAAAGCATTCCTCAGGGTCAAGACGGTTTCGAAATGGACGCGAGCCATACAAGTGATGCCTACATCAGTATCAGCAACGATGTTATTGACCAAGTCTCGAAACGACCTCGTATACACTAGATAGCTCGATGAGTCTGTTCTCAGCGAGCTTCACGCGGTTAGTTGACAAAACTCTTTTTTATAGTACTGTTATTGTGTAATAGACTTGGAGAAGGAAGATGACAAGCCAGAGTCATAAAAGGAACGATAGAACCATCTTCTCCTCCTTCGTCTCCTACCACCACACCTTTGATGCATATTCAAAATCCAAATCCTTTGCCTGGATATGCTCAGAATCAGAGTGGGATTGATACCGATGCTCAGTTTCCATCCACGGTATGTTTCTCTTTTCGCCATATAGAGTTCTTGTTTTCCCCTTCTTGTTAGTAAAAGATCTGGTTTGAACATTAATATAGGGCTGTGACTGTTTTGAAATTTGTAGTGGCTGAAATTATCCTGAACATAGTCATAGCCCCACGTTTGATGTAGATGTTTAGCCCTTGATCTTTTTCCCTAGAAGAATTGAAATCATTTGAGCACGTGCTTACGTCTGAGTACTGAAATTTGTTTTGTTTGAAACTTATTTAGAGTCTAAGGCTACTCAATGCTGATAGTAAACTACTGTACAAAGTTAGGAAGAGCAGAGCAAAGAAGTTCAGTATAAAATGCTAAAAGAAACACTAATCATTTTTATATTTTACTGTTTTGAGCTATATATATCTGGAAAGTATGATTTTGTTTGATCCTTTGTCGTCTCACAGTTACTCTTTCCTGTTTGCTAAGTTAGATACTAAAATTCTTGGAACGTTTCTTTTTCAGGAGGCACTAAAAAGAAGGCTGAATGCAAGGATGGAGTATGCAAAGTTTCTCCAAGATACTGTGAAAGAACAAGTGGGAGTGCAAACTCAAAGCTGGGGTTATGCAAATCAAAGAAAAGAACATTCTTTTCTCAGAGGTTGGACAAACTTCTTGTCAATCGAGGATTTGTTTTCAGGCTAGTTGAAGTTTCAGTTTGACTTGCATATCTTCTTTTTTTTTTGGCAGACCAATGGAGATTTTACTTTCTAACAGTGATGAAGACCAATTTTTAAGAAGTTTATAAAGTCTATAAACGGTTTATAAATGTTTATAAAAGATAGTTAGAAGATCTTTAAATCATTTATAAAAGCCTATAATCATTTAGAAAGACTTAGAAAACAATTTTATGGTTTGTAAAATAATTTATAAGGCTTATAAAGATATGTAAATAATTTAAAAAGGTTTATAAAACATTCATAAAGTTTATAAAAGCTTTTATAAGGTTTAGAAGCCATTAAAATCGGCTTATTAATCATTTATAAAAGTCTAGAAACCTTTTATAAAAGGTATGTAAACAATTTGTTTTTTCATGCCTCTATAAAGTCTCTAAATCATTCATAAAAATCTATTACCATTTAGAAAGGCTTATAACACAATTTATAAGAGTTTGTAATATAATTTAAAGGGTTTACAAGAATATTTAAATAATCAATAAGAGTTTATAAGGGTTTATAAAGCTTTTGTAAAGTTTGTTAAAAACAGTTTAAATAGTTTGTAAATCATTTATAATGTTTGTAAATCATTTATAATGTTTATAAATCATTTATAATGTTTATAAATTATTTGTAAGAGTATATAAACCATTTATAAAGGCTTATAAAGAAGTCTATAAACCATTTATAAATGGTTATAAAGAAGTCTATAAACCGTTTATAAATGCTTATAAAATAAATCAGTTAGAAGGTCTTTAAAACATTTATAAGAGTCTATCCAAGATAGAGTTTTACTGTATATTTGCATCCTTGTTCTTCCTTCTTGTGTGTATTGACCATATGGATTTGTCATGTTTACTTGAACATGCAGAAGCTTTTGAGTTGTCTCAGATTTGACCTCTTGTGTTAGACTTCAAATCACATACACCCCTATTTTATAGAATATATACTTCCTCTTTGTAGTCTAAGATATGATGCATACTTCTATTGGCTCACCATATTCCTTTAACAAGGACTTGATCCTCGTGTTGCTTGTGTCCTAGAAATTTCACGTTACTTTGTTGTAGTGAATTCAATATCTGTGTTGATGGAATTACTTTCTTGCTTTAATACAAAATGTTTGTGGTCACTGGCCAAGAAGATCGAATGTTTGTTTGTTTTGATGATATAATTTTACTGTATCTATATAAGAGTTTATAAAATTAATCTATAAGGCTTTCTAAATAAATTATTAACGTATATTTTATTTATAAGAGTTTATAAATTCAGTATATAAGGCTTTATAAGGATTACAAATAATTTATAAATGTTTATAAAACATTTTTAAAGATTTAGAAATCATTTATAAACTCTTATCAATAGTTTATATATATATATATATATATATTCGGCAGTTGTGGACAAAGCCTCACATGTCTCAACTTTTCATATAATTGTGTTTTGTTATGAGACTGTTTGCATGGTTCCTAGTTCTGATTCTTGTGCCCATTTTTACATTTGGTGTTATTTTTCAATAACTAAAGTGTAATTGGAATATGACATTCGGGTTAGAGGCCAAGGAATCTTAAGAAAATAATTTATAAGTTTTATATACACAATTTATAAGGGTTTATGAAATATTTATAAAGTTCATAAAAGTTTTTATAAAGTTTATAAACCATTTATAACGGCTTATTAATCATTTATTATAAAGAGTATATAAATATTTATTAAGGGTATGTAAACAATTTGTTTCTTCATGTCTCTGTAAAGTCCATAATTCATTCATAAGAATCTATAACCATTTAAAAATATAAGAATTTGTAACATAATTTATAAGGGTTTAGAAGAATATGTAAATAATCAATAAGAGTTAATAAGAATTCATAAAACCTTTGTAAAGTTTATAAAAAACAGTTTATAAATTTGTAAATCATTTATAAATATTTATAAATTATATTGTAAGAGTATATAAACCATTTATAAAGGCTTATAAAGAAGTTTATAAAGTCTATAATAATTGTTTGATAAAGGTTTATAAAGTTACTGATAAGAGTTTATAAAATCAGTTGTAAGAGTTTATAATCTTTATAAATAAGCTTATATAAAATAATATTTCAATTGTAAGGGTTTATAAATAAATTTATAAGGGCTTATAAATATATCTGTAAGAGTTTAGAAATCCTCATAAAATCATTTATAAGAGTATATAAAATCATTAATTATAGTTTTTTAAGGGGTTAAAAAGGATATACAATTTTTATAAAACCACTTAAAGAGATTTATAAAATCATTTTCTAACCAAAATCATCATGAATGTATGTGTAATTACAAAATTCATAAATCATCTTGGGTTTATGACGAGTTTAAAGTTTTTAAGAAATTATAAAGTTTTATAAATCAATTATAAAGTGTATAAATCTGGTTTGAGTAGTTCTAAAGTCTTACAAATCATTTATAAAACTTTAAAACTAATTTATAAGAGTTTTTTTTAACACAATTTATAAGAGTTTATAAGTTGATTTTTGTCAACTGATTGATAATGTTTATGTATATAGATAGGGTGAATATCCAGCCTACTTAATGGTTGGCACAATAAATATAAGGACATCAAAATGATTTATAAACGTTTATAAACTATATAATGGATTATAAGTTTATTTTTCTAAAATCGCTCAAAAATACAATCAACACAAAAAGGCTTTGCAAAACAGATACTGTTACATCATCAGATGCTCAGGAAAACTCCGTAAATTTAAAAATCATTTATAAACCTTTATCAATAGTTTATATATATATATATTCATATAAATGACTTATAAACCTTTATAAAATCACTTATAAGAATATACGGAATATTTATAAGGTTTTATACAGTAATTTATAAATATTTGTAAAAAATTATAAAGGCAATTCATTTATAAAGTCTTGAAATATGAATATATAGAAACTTTTTATAAGGGTATATAAATCATTTATAAGAATATTTAAAATTATTTACAAAGGCTTATAAAATCGTTTATAAGGATTTTTAGAATTTCAAAAGGTAATTCGTTTATGAAGTACTCTTATAACATTTTATAGAGGCTTATAAATCATATATAAGGATTTTTGAATTTTTTTCTAAAACACATAAACTTGTTTATAAGGGTTAATAAAACATTTATAAATAATATATATAAACTAATATATAAAGGTTTATATATCATTTGTAAAATTATATAAACTGTTTATAAGACCATACAAACTATTTCATTGGTTTATAAATTATTCTTCTCTGAAACCACAAGATATTCAACAAATTAACCAACTCTCCACCAATTTGGTTGCTTATAAGAGTTTATAATCATTATAAGAGATTTATATATCGTTATAAGATTCTATATATCATTTATAAAATTATATAAACTATTTATAAGTTTATAAGTCATTTATAAAGGCTTATAAGTCAGTTTATAAGGGTTCATAAATTAGTTTATAAGGGTTTGTAAATCAATTTATAAGTGTTTATATAATCATTTTAAGAGTTTTGTAAGAGTTTATAAAAAATTAGAAGGGTGTACAAAACCATTTAATTGCTTAAGAAAATTTAAAAGCATCATGTACATATGTGTAATAGTAAGAGTGTATACCTCATTTTAAAAGATTTATAACATTGTTACAACAGATTTATAAGAGTTTATAAATCATATAAAATGCACATAATTTCATGTAGCAATAATCCTATTGAACAACTCTCCACCTGCGTAACGCCCCATTACCAAGTGCACAAAATGCTTACCTCAAAAGCTCTTTTAAACTCAACAATATTTGGCTGACCAGTCAGGTGATGCATTATACTCACTTCCCTTCTTTATTCACAAGCTTCATATTAGCAATGGTATTGCAAGCAAATTGCTCACATTTTGTCTGCATTTATTTTTGTATATTAAACATTTCTTTCCATCCTGGTCTCACTCCGATTGTTAGAATCTCTTCTGTTTGCATTGCTCTGCTGCATTTTAGCAGACAAAAGAAAGAACACAAAGGTTAGGTCTTCTCAAGACTACAACAAGAGCCTCCCCAAATCAAACAGGTAACTAATCAATGCCTTTCATTGCAAGACACAGAAACGTTCATACCTTACTATACCATTTCTTATGTGAGAATACTACTAATAATAGGTAAATAACGATTTGTGAGTTTGATTGCATTCTAGTGGAAACAATTTCGCAATCAAAATTACATGAGATAAGAAGAAGATAGAAGCAAGCTATTATTGAAAAAATGTATATCCAGGAGTTAAGACAGATGATGTTCTACTTTTACTGTACGTCTACAAACAGAAAAATAATAACCAAGGTGAGAAATAAGAACAGTGATTAAACAAGAAATCTAAGCAAGCAAACAAGGATATAGATTAACTTACGGAATAACCAGGGACAGGAAGATAAGATAGTGATTATTTTGTTGTGCTACAGCATTTGTGTCCTGCAACACAAACACAGAGTGCTTAGAAGTTCACTGGAATCAAACCACAAAGCACTGAAAAGAACATCTCAAAAACAGTACCTCAAAACTATGACTCTGGTTTCAAGTGTGTTTCTTGACCTGAGAGATAAACCAAGAGCCTATTAACCGTTGTTAGATAGAAATTTCTAAACAAAGATGGAAAGAAAGAAAGAAAGAAAAAAGAAAACCTCTGGGACCAATGATGATAAGTTGTTAACCAAGGAGAGTACAAATACAACAACTACGAGATTACACACGACAATAGTCGAAATACTTATGTGGCTAAGACCCTTCTTCTTCTTGCTTTGATTAAGCAGAGCCTGAGGTTTTATCCTCGCCATCGCACCTTTTTATCTCACAGCAAACACTGATACAACTTCGTTCTCTGCAAACCCACAAATCAACTAGTTAGTCAGTTTAATACACAGAAGCTTCAAATTCAAAGCCTTTCGGGTGCAAAATTCCACATCTATAAAACTGCATAAGATTTTCACAAAGACTGGAACCAATTAAACTTCCAATCCCCACCTTCCACATCTATACACAAAAGCTTCAAACGGATGATTCTCAGTCAAATTAAACTTCCAATCCCCACCTTTCTGTTCGTAACTGATACGAATCAAAAACCCAAAGCTTTTCACAAAGACTGGAACCAATTTAGAGTCGCATCCTTCGAGTGCGGATTGGAGCTCGAGCAAACCCTAAGAAAGGTCCAGAACGGAGTCTGATACTAAACGGCATAGCTCATGAACGGTTTGATTCGGAAAACCATTTGAGGTTGTAATCTTCATCAAATCTTGCCGGAGAACTAGCTAAGGAACTCGTCGTTGTCATCAAATCTCACCGAAGAACTCACCAGCGTCGTTGAATCTCCCCGGAATACTCGTTGGAATCGGCCAATCTCGTCGGATTTGATCATCGGATAAACGGATCTGAGACCTGAAGAAATCGTAGAAAAAATATTTTTAAGTTTAATTAGTTAGGAGTATAATAGTATTTTACCTATTAAAATTTTAATGGTAAAGTTGATTAGTGTAAATTTGAAAAGTGGCATCATGAAAATGGTATTTTTGGTAATTTCCCAAGATACAAATAATTATAAAATCATATGACTAAAGAATCTCATTTAATAGATATTAATATATATATATAATATATATATCACATATAAAATCATAATTTTTTTAATTTAAAAATTTGCAGTGAAATAAGTATTGAGAAATTAATATTTTAATTTCCAAATTTGCAATTGAATTTCAACAATGGTTAAAAAATTATTAAACGTATATGGTTAAAAATGTTTACTAAAATATACAAATGATCATAAAACAATATGATTAGGACATTTCATTTAATAGATAGCATTATTAAAATATATATATATTAGCTAAGTTCATTTAAATTTAATTATATACCATACAAAACAGAGAAAAGTGATTGTTTAAATTTATTTATTATAAAATGATTGTAAATCAATAAATGTGATTGCTTTGATTTATGTATTTGTGTCAATTTAATTAATATTTATAACAGTTAATACTGTAGTTTTTAATTATTTAATAATATATACATATATATATATTTATATATTTATTATTTTGTTTCATAATATGTAAAAACGTATAACAAATATTAATACGTAAAAATAAATTTATAATTGAAATGTTCATTCTTAAACTAGTTGTTTAGATATTAATGAAGACTTTGGTGCATCCAAAAAAATAAAGACTCAAAAAGTAACTTTTTGCTGATTATTTAACAATTAATTTTGAAAATTATAAATTTAGAAAGTCAACTGTAACTTGAAAAATTATCATGCTCAGACGATAGTTGAATTCTGATGGCATATTTAAATGTCTGTTTTGTGACTTTTATCATGATTCTAGAGTGAAAACTGTTTCATTTTGGGCTTTCTAGATCAAAGAGTCTTCTTCAAATAAAGTGAGTGATATACTTCGGCTACATTTTATTTGCACAAAGAATTGTAGCTCAAGTTTTTATCAAGAAAATACTACAAGCAAAGAAGGCAAGAAGCATTATTCAAAAATATAACAATAAACACAAACTATCAGTCCGTAGAAATCCCAATATACTCTCCTTTGTGTTTAACTTTTCCAAAAGCATATTCGTATGAACATTGTTTTGGCCCATAATTCTTAACTCAACTATATGGCCTATTAGTTAATATCACCCATATTTGTTTTCAGAGCCGGATGTCTGGATTGGTATTGTGGCTAGACATTGTGGTAACTAGACTTATCCGATTTGGCCCAAAAAATTGGTAATTTTCTCGTGCTGCGACATTCTCATCTGGTTCTCCAGCGAAATTGAATAGCAAATACAACAAGAAAATCACATTTTTAATTGTTAGAAATTTCGGGCCAAAACCAATAATATATTTATACAGTAACAAAATTTTGTGAATCTGTCGAAGGAATGGTAGATTTGCTCTCTCTTCTCTCTAGGTTCTTGAGAGAGAGAGAAAGCAAAATTGCGGTGGTTCCTTTCCCGACTGCTCGCGGTGCACGGTGGTTTCTTCAACACGGTGTAGCTGTCTTTGATTCCGGCGATGCGTCTGTTTCTTCGGTGGTCGTCCGGCTTTGTTTTTTCTGGCGTCATCATCATCTTTCTTTGGTGAAGGCGGCCGGCTTTTGGTGTGATGCATGTTGGTGGTAGAGATTGTGGCTGACGGGATCCCTATACCTTCATTACAGTCGATGGAGGTGGGTTCTCTGTCGGGAAGATGGTGGAGACGGGAGGTTCTCCAATTCAGCTCTGTTGTAATTCAGAAGCTTTCTCCGGCGTCAAGTCTCAATTTGGTTTGAGCGTGATTCGGTGGGATTCGATGTTCGTCGGGTTTTCCTTTCCTGTCGTGGTGTTCTTTGGCTTTGAGAGCTCGGTGCGTCGTCTGGTGTGTTTCCGGCGATACGAGTTTCTCGGCGTGTCTCCGGCAAAGTCGAAGCGGTGCCGATTGAAGAAGAGTTGTGACGCGTGTCCCTCTTCTTTGACGCGTGTCTAGACGCGTTGCAAGTGGTTTCCGGGTTTTGAGGTTTGGGTTTTCAGGCCCAAGTTTTTGTGTTCGGGTTTGTTAGCTGCCTTTGGGTTTGGGCTTCTTGTGTTGTTTGTTCCTTTGGGCCTTTATGGCTTTTAATAAATTTTTTCAGTTGGCAAAAAAAAGAAAAAATATATTTATACAGTAACAAGAGCCGGTTGTTAATTCCATTCCCGTAGTTGTTGAGAACTGAATCTGACCCCTCCATCTTTATAACAAAAAGGTTTACCAATAGAAATAACAGCTCCAGATAATAAAAAAGACCATTACGTAATCAAATCCAATAACATCAACTTTTATACATAGAAGCAACCCTCATAAAATGTTACCCCGAAAATTTTAATCTAATCATGAGCATCTTTATCGTCGGTTTTAAAAAATATTATAATAGAAGGCTGATTCACATTTGAGATATTATAGTATTTTTACTATTTTATGATATATTCTTTACCAAGTGATTCATAATGTTCTCCGCTACTAGTCAACTTCATCTTTATGTAAAAATCTAAAAAAATGGTATAATCAATTTAACAGTTTACAAAAAATGTGATTCATAATGAACAATCATTTTTTGTAAAACATAATAACTCAAATATGTAGTAAACTTTTATTGAAATATAATATTAAACTGAAAAAAATAACGGCTGAAAATGATCTAACGTACGTAGAAAAAAAAACACAATAACAAAGATATATTTCTACCTGTTTTTCCTTTTTATTGTTTTTTTTATCTTCTTCTTTTTTATTTTAACTTGGTTGTCCAAGGGATATACTAAAAGATAGTGTTGTTTCCATGTTTTCTGCGAAGATACCGAACAGCTTTGGCGGCAACGCTGCAATGAACGTCTGTCTTACATTCTCGACTTGGCGACCACAAGGCTAGTTCCTTCGCCCATTCCGGCAGCTCCCGGCCTTGTCCAGCTCTCTTTGAACTGCTCTTCAGTAACACCTATATGCCAAAAGACATCGTTTCAAGAGGGGGGGGAGGGGTACATAAAAAAAATAGTATAGTTGGATATACATATTGGAGCGAGCGAACGTAACTGCAAAAGTTTATAGTATATATATGTAAAATGCAGAATGTTTTACTACTTACGGCATTTTACAATTAAAAAATGTACTATAATAGTCTCGACCAGTCGGACAAATCTTCAACAAATAAACCATTGTGGTTATTTGATATAAAATTCGACGTATAAACTTCTTTTCATTGTTCTAATAAGTGGAAGGTCTAAAGACTATCAATATCTGATTTTCAGAATTTCTCTCCCATGTAAATTCTGCAAAAGCTACATGAATGTATATACTATATAACACGTTCTAGTTTCACTAGTGTTATTGTGCGTGTATGTAAAATAACACAAAAAGTAAGTTTACCTTTGCCCATGGCTGCAGTGGAGGAGATTCCACCTTGGACGGTCTTAAGATAACGATCATAATAATTAGCACCTGACCATTTCTGATGAGCCAATGTGTCAACCCCATTGCTCCTCTCTTCTCTCTGTATCCTCTCGACATAAGCCAGCATCCCTCTCCTCGCGTAATCCTTTGCAAAAGTATCGACCACAAGAGCATCCGCATGGAAACCCGCAAGGGTTATGAACTGCCAGCAATAACCGAGCCTAGCGATCCGCGGAATGAACTCCATCATCTGCTGATCCGTCATACCAGAAGCATCCCAGTTGAATGACGGCGAGAGGTTGTAGGCAAGCATGACCTCTGGTGTCTTGGACTTGACTCCTTCCGCGAATTGGGTGCATTCTTTGAGGTCCGGGCTTGCGGTTTCCATCCAGATGAGGTCAGCAATCTGTGCAAAGGCCCAGCCACGGACCACTGCTGCTGTGACCGAGCCTTGGAACCGGTAGAATCCTTCTCTGGTCCTGGGCAAGTCCCAGTCCCAGAAAAGATCCGTCACACCGAGTTTTGCTGCTAATTCCCGGCCTTGTTCATTTGAAAGGCAGTTCTCATACCTGTTATTCCAGCAGGTTATATACATTATAGATAAGATCAGAAAATACTGATAAAGATTTTATTTAACATACTTAGGATTATAATTTACAAACTTGATAAGAATATTATTTGAAAATAATCTTATAATTAGTGCTAAAATATAAAATAACTCTTTTAAAATAATTCGTTGCAACTAGCACAACAAATGTTTGTTACATCTTACCAAGATTTTGTATAAAAGATGAATATGGTACCGCTTTTATAACTGTTTAATTATCATATAACTTAAACCCTATAAAACCAAAATTGAAATTTGGGTAGTTAAGAAAGAAATAATTGATTTTTGATAAGTTTTTCTAACTAACAATACTTAACCAAGTATATATGATAATTTCGGACAATGTAAGTACTTTTCCATTACCTTGCATGGTTAAGCCACTCGTTCACCCTCCGGCTCTTCTCACTCTCATTGAGGTTCATGCGGTTGAGAGCCTCCACGACAGCGTCCGAGAAAGTCATGAGACGGGCAGAGCTAAGCCATTGATCCTCAATGGCTTGCAACGCTGGACCGTTTTTGCCTACAGTCATTCCCTCGGCTAGAAGCGAGGACAAACTCTTGCCTCTAAGGCTCGGATTGGTGACACCGAGGATGAATTGATGGTCTCTCGAGTCAATGTTCGACTGGATCAAAGTAGCAGCCACCGCGTCCGTTCTAGCGACTAGAACGGTCTCTGTCCCCATCACATCGAACTGGAGCCGAGCCGCAACAAGGCGGTTGATGTGTTCACTGACTGCCACGAGGACCTTTCCGGCCATGTGGCCACACTTCTTAGTGACGGAGGACTGGTCCTCGATGTGGACCCCAGCGGCGCCTCTCTCGACGAATAGCTTGCAGAGTTTGACGGTGGCGGTGGTGCCACCGAAGCCGGTGTCTCCGTCGGCGATAATGGGCTTCAGGTAGTCCACGAAGGGAGTTTTTGTTCTTTCTTCTCTGCTAATGCTCATTCTCGCCTCCCTCTGCTTTCTGAGAGAGAAACATGGTTGTTATTAGATAATTTAAGAGTTATTATTCCAGATTTCTAGTGTTACCAAAACGTATAAAACATCATTAAAGTATCTCACGTAATCCATGATTGGTGTTAATGGTCTAAAAATGTAGGAGAATAAAACCTGATGCATGCGATATTACAAACTTAACTATGGAAATTTCTCACATTATCTATGATTGATTTAGCTAATGGTCTCTAAATAAAATATTATTCCAGATTTCTAGATAACTAAGAGTTATATATTCCAGATTTCTAGTGTGAGAACAAAACTTATAAAACATGATTAAAGTGTCTCACGTAATCCATGATTGGTGTTAATAGTCTAAAGTTGTAGGAGACTAAACCTGATTCATGCTACATTACAAACTTAGCGATGGATATTTCTGACATTATCTATTCTTGATTTAGTTAATGGTCTCTAAATATAATATTTGGAGCCTTAATAATCGGATTGGTAAAATAATAATACTAATAATCTATCATATTTTTCGGAGAATTCACGGTGGGAAGTTTGTCTCAGTTTAGAACGTGTAGAAACGACAGATTGACAGACTATCAAATTATCTGAAGACGTGGCAACGGAAAACTTCGAACGAAGCAGTTTCATGATCGACAACACAGATAACAACCATAAAAGATAATTTCTTTACTTTTTTGACACGAGGTACTCGCGACCATAATTTCACACTGTATTTTAAAACCCCAAAAATAAATTGTTCGCTTAGTTCAGAAGTCAGAACTTAATACTTCCATAGCATGCAGCCAACATCAATGTACGTTCTAGTAATAATATAAAATAAAATAGCCAACTTGTAACTCCAATTTAGTAGTTTACCTGTCATGGTACTGCTGAGCAAAGAAGAGATGTTCGACCTTGTTAGGAACGGTATCGTAGGGGTAGTCAGCAAGATCCGGACCAGGCTCATTAGTTGAGGTGTGAGTAGACGAGCACTGCCAACCAGAGACATAAATGGTATCCAAATGTTTAGCCATCATAGTCACCTGAACAGGGTCCAACGCACCGAACGTGCGAGACGCCGTACCGTTGGCTTGGTGACTCTTGAGCGTTCTCCACAGCTTCTTAGCCATCTCGTTCGAAGCATAACCTTGCTTGAGATGGCCACGTAGAGCCACCACGTCACGGGCCGTGTAAGGACGCCTTGTAAGCTTGAACCTCTCTGAGCTCCACCAAGTCTCCACTTCCGTAACTTCCGCCTCGAATCTGCCTTCTTCTTCCATAATCTAATTTATCATTCGAATATTAAACGATAATTAGTAGTGACTTGGTCTATGTTGTAACCAACATAAGTAAATAACTAAAAAGAGATTAATGGAACACTGATGAAATGATTTAATGTTGTAGCTGTACCATAGAGGGGACAGAGAAAGATGCAGCCATGGCTTCAACTTTTATGAATTGGAAATGATTTTGCTTTGTAAGGACTTATGAAACTAGAGAAGGTTCAAGCATGTTGCCTTCGTGCCTCTCTTCCCCTTATATACTAATTTCTTGATAAGATATTATTTTATGAGAATATAAAAACATATATTAATTTTAAAATAAAATATATAAACTATATTTTAGCAAAAAAAGAAGTATTTAAACATATTTTACTGAAAATTACTTGTGTTGATATATATATATACATTTTTTCCTTAGTTGGCCTTAGGCCTTTTTTCTCTTCAAACTCGGATAAATGTGATTGACACGTACGAGAAAACTAGGGAAAAAGAAAAAAAATATTTAAATCATTCACTTTTTAATTTGGTTGAAACAAATCATCAACTTTTCTATATATAAAAAAATATTTAATTTTATTGATAAATTATTTTAATTATAATTTTTGTTGACTGTATCTTTTTAGATATATCGTTAGTTAACAATTATAGTTTACTAACCATAAATCTAAAATGGCTTTACGTCTTTTTGGCAAAATATAAATTAATATTTTTTCAAAAATAATGAATTTTAAATATTTAAAAGATACTTTAATGACTATAACACTAATAATAAATTTATAATAAAAATTAATAGAAAACAAAAATATAAATTTTTTCATTTTCTCAAAGTAAAAATTTCTACAGTTTCCATTTGTATTCTAAAATAATTATTTAACATATCAATAATTGAGTATTTATTTATAAAATGAATATGAAGAATTTTTTATAATTATTTAATTTCTTAATATACTTATATAATTTTATTTGGATTGTGTTATATAATTTTACCGTCAAACATTTTTTAGTGAAATGTTAATTCTTCTTTTTATTCTCAAACGAAAGAGTTATCTAAATTTTTTTTATAATTTTTATAAATGTGTTACACGATTATTTTTGCATTTTAGTGAAAAAGAGTTTCACCAAAAATTGTTAAGATCCATACGTTGCTACATCAATAAAATCTTGAAGAATATATAAACCATTAAATTCTTTTTCTTGTAAAATCAAAATTATATTTATATTTTACAAACAATAAAAATTATGAACCATAATTCAATTAGAACTATATGAAGAGTTAAAATGCCATGATTATCATAAATAATTATAAACTAGTGATATGTTAACTAACGATTTTAAAATATAAATGAAAATTATTAAATTTTATTTTAAGAAAATAATGAAATATTTTTGTTTGTTCAACATTTGTATTTATAAAAATTTATAGTTGCTAAATAATTTATTCTAAAAATTAAATTCTAATTTTTTTTAAAAAAACTGTTGATTTCTATTTTTGCCAAAAAAATTCATCAACTTTGAAAGCCATAGAATATTGTTAATCAACTATAACGGTTTATTAACGATATGACTAAGATTCACGAAAGCTTATGGTTAAAATGACTAGTCAACAAAAATTAAATGTTTTTCCGATTTACCAAAAAATTGATGTTTTATTTCAATCAAATTTTAAAAGTTGATGATTTAAATGATATTTTCCTCAGAAAACTATGGCAGAAGAACTACATTCTCATTTCACATAATTTATTGTCTGTCTTCGGATTTAATTCTAGAAAAATAAATTTGATGTGCATTGGTGCGAACAACTAAGGGCTGCAAATTGGTGGTGGTAGTCTAGTGGCGCTTGAGGGAATTAAAAATTTAATACGGCGAATCCGGATTCAAATCTCACCGGCCACACGGATATGGACTATTGCTTTCGACTCATTTAAATACCTAGGAAATGGTCTATCTGTAGGTTGTACCTCCACCCGGAGTTAGGTATGTGTTTTTTAATAGATTCGGGTTTAACCTTTTTCCTTTTAAAAACTAAGAGCTGCAGAAAGATTTATGATACGGTTTCTAATGAATACAGCCAGATATATGTCCTGGTCCATGTAAATATGCATGGCGTGAGATCGTCTTGACATATACGTGTAGAGTTCATCCGAGAGTATATTTGTAGGCAATGTGGGTGTTATTAAGAAAACAAGAATTCCTTACGTTATATATAGTCTTCGAGGGGCACTTACTGAGGTTCTCTTTCCTCTCTTAGAGAGAGGTTTTTCTCTCGATTCTTCTTTCTCTCTTACCTTTCTTAAATCTTTTAGAGAGGGGAGATCGTTTGAGGGTGAGAGAGTTCCTAGTTTTGTTCGCCGGTTGAGGCTTATCTAACCGGTTTTTGTTTTGTTTTTGTTTCCGGCGTTTTCGTCTTCATCTCCGACGATGAACGACTGGCTTTTGACTCTGGGTTGCGGCAGCTTATTTAGCTCCGCTTCGCCGGCTTCTGATTCCGTGTCATGCTTTCTCGGTGTTGACGGCGGCTTTGCATTTTTGGTGACTGACGTTTCTGTTCTTCCCCTTCACAATCGACTCTCTTCCCGTGGTCTCGATTCTCGTTGTCTGAGGGATGATTGAAGACGATTGATTATGCTGGAAACGTGGGTCTAGTGAGCGACGTGATTCCCGGATGAGATTCCGGTGAAAGTTTTGGTGATAAGGTGGGCGCGGTGATTTGTCGACGGCGTGCTCCGGCGAAACATTTGTCGTTTCGTTTTCTCCGGCGAAGATCTCGGCCTTTGGTTGTTGATGGTGTGGATGGGCTGGGCAAATAAACCGAACCCGAAAATCCGAACCGAATCCGACGCGATAAAAATGAATCCGAACCGATCCGAACCCGACATAAATACCGAATGGACCTTGTTTTTTGGTATTTCGGGTTATGGGTATTATCCGAACCGAACCCGAATCTAAATGGATATCCGATAGAACCCGAAACATTCAAAACCCTAGAAAGATTTTATACCAAACATGATCTCAATTCCTAATATGTATTCAAAATACATTAAGATATATTGAACATCTAAAATACTTATGTATTACATAAAGGTTGGTGGTTCTATTACATGAAGGTTGATGGTTAAAGGTGACTGTTGAATTTTGAAAAATTTGATTTAGATTTTGTTTTCATCAAACAATATTTCTCATTTCATGAGGTCGTGGTTTTCGTTTTATGATTTCATTAATTTGGTTTTCTTTTTATCAATAAATATGTTTTCCTTTCGTTTGATTTTTAATGATCATGGTTGATGTTCGTTTCTTATTTTTAAATCGATTTTATTTATATTTTAGTTACAAAAAGATACAAAATAGGTATTTGAAACCAAAACAAACTAATTTTACTTATGTTTTGGTTACAAGGTAGGTACAAATCAGATATTTTTAACCCGAAGAACCGATTGGGATCCGAACCCGAAAGTACATTGGGTTGTACCGGTTCTTTGAAGATTTACTAACCCCGACCCGAACCGATAGAACCCGAACCGGTCCCGAACCGAACTTTCAAATAATCCGAATGGGGCTGATTTTGATAAACCCAAAAAACCAAAACCCGATTGGATAAAACCGAAACCCGTCTGGGACCCCGAATGCCCATGCCTAGGATGGATGACGCGTGGCTCGTGTGATCGGTGGTGGTTGGCACGTGGACGCGTCGATGATGATATGTGGACGCGTGGCGTTTGGACGTCTCGTGTGGTTTCGGGCTTCGGTGTTAGGCCCATTTCAGATGCCCTTATGTCGGGTTTTCGGTTTGTTTGTAATTGGATCGGTTTGGATTGGGCTTATTTTTGGACCTTGTCCTGTAATATAATAAATAGACGGAAAAAAAAGTCTTCGAGATACTACTATACGTGTAGAGTTCTTCCAAACGTGTCGTCGTACCAATCTCACACGTTTGATCAATAAACTTGCATAATGTTTGCAACTATTGTCTATTGATAGCCATTACCCGATGACATGAGCAATTGCGTTATAGGCTTATATATAAATAATAAATCACTAAAGATCAATAGTTTTGGAAAAACTATACATTTTTTACTATACATTTAACTTGTCATATATACGTATTTATCATATACTCATTGCGCATTCACACAAAAAACTGCAGCATCATGAGAAAGAAATAATTTTACCGCAAGCGGCAAATTTTATGACAAATTTCATTAATAAAATTTAGAGATTACAAAATCAATATTCATAAATTTCCGGAAACGAATTATTACATAAACAAATATATACGTCATATAATGAAAAAGTACAACAAAAAAAGACCATATTTACCGAAGAGTAATCATACACACTAAGAGGTTATCTTTAGATTTTTTTTTTTAGAAACTAGGCTATATGATTTTTGCTTTGGCTTTGGATATTTTTCAAAATACTTGATCAAGCTGTAGAAAATTTGATTTTTATAATCAATATATTTCACTTTAAATATTTTGAACTGTAGTTTTAGATTTTATTAATAAAGCTTGATTATTTTGATTTTATTGCTAATTAAGAGAGATTTACGACTGTGTGAAGCAATCACAACCATCACCAATCATCCCTTAACAAAACATTCTATTCGTTATTTCCTTTTCATGTATTTGACACTTTACTATGCAAATTGTGTGTTTTTTCTTTTTTTTTAACAAATAAAACTAGATATTGACCCGCCCTTTTTAAGGGCGGAAATTATTTAAACAAACTTTTCTAATTGTTACCGAGATTAGAATATACAAATTATAAAAACAATAGTTTTTATATATAGTTTTTGAATAATAATTATTTTTGGTTATAAAATATACATATTTTTAAAATTAAAACTTGTACAGTGAAACCTCTATAAATTAATAATGTTAGGACACACTAAACTATAAAAAATTTAATTTATAGAAGTTATTAATTTATCGATATAATAATTGAACCAAAAATTCATGTTGGGACTATAAAATTATAATATTTATAAAAAGTTAGTGTATATTAACTTATAGAGTATTAATTCAAAGAGTTTATACTGTATATAAACGTTAATATGTGTGAGATTCAAAATTTATAGGTAAAATATTTAGACAATGCTTTTAATTGTTACTGAGAAAACGAAAAAAATCAAATAAACTTTAATTCCACAAAAAATAATGTATTTTTTATAATAATATTGTTTGTGGATATATTATATAGTCTTTTATTTTTAAGTTTCAAATACAATGTTAGTTGGTTAAAACCCAATATTTATAAGGCCTAATGTAAATTGGTTTACATAATCGTATGGCCCTTTATTTGCAAAGTAACACAATTTTAATAATTTTCCAAAAGCCCTTTAGTTAAACCATTTATAATGTGTATTTATGTTGGTTTAAATTAAGTTGTTAGTCATGTTGATATATTCAAGGAACCAAACAGATTTAAGTAGCCAAACACCTACTATTCTAGAGAATGTCCAAATTTAAATGACAACTTCTAAATGGTAGATAAATTTTAGGACCCTAAATTAATATAGTAGATGCTGAGTTGTTCAAAAAAAAAACAAAAAAAAAAACAAATGAAATGCGTAAGATCGGATCCGATACCAATTATAACAAGAAAAGATCGGATCATTAGCGTGCTATTTTATATACAAAATATTTATGGTGGTGTTTAGGCTAGTTCCAAAATCGAAACAGAGCTCTTTCGTTTTTCGTGGTACATATATTACCTTACAAAAGTTCAGTACCTAAGATACATGCACGACTTGCACTAGCCATTGCTAATAGCAATACATATTGCTAGGGCTCAGTAAATCTGATAGTGGTGACTAGTAGTGGTGACTGAAAATGAACCAATAAGCCTTCTCCTTCGCTTAATATTTTCTACGTTGTATTTTGGGATGGTTTTTTGTCGATAAGTATTTGATGTTTTTTTGGTGAAAATGTTAAATACTTATTTTCAAATACAACAAATAAGTAATTGATGTTGTATAAATGATGTTTTTTTGGTGAAAATGTTAAATACTTATTTTCAAATACAACAAATAAGTAATTGATGTTGTATAAATCGGTAAAGTTTCTTTTTTGGGTAAAAATAATTCGGTAAAGTTTTTAATATTATATCTTTAACGTGGGAAAAAAGTTTCAAAACCAATAAACCCTATCTTGCTTTGAATGGATTCCGCATATTGCATGTGCATTTGGCGATCCTATCTTTCCATTTTGTTGCTTTCGGTTTCCTTGCTTTTTAGGGTTCGATTGGTAATAGTTATAGATTCGAAATTATTGTTGTAGGAAAAAATCTGTAGACATTTTGTTGTAACTTCAGATTTTATTGCTATAGAATTTTATGGAAAGTATTAAAAATTACTTTAGATATTTAGCTCTGCATAGCACTTCTACAGCTGTAGGTTATTTCAAGAGCTGTAGTTTAAAAAAATAAATTAAAGCTTGATTGCTCTAATTTTGGTGCTTTAGAAATAAATGGCACAGCCACTACTAATCACACCTTTAGTCTTTAAAACATTAACTCCTGTACTTTTTTATTTTTCTTATTTTGATCATTTCATTTCTAACAAAAAAGAAGTCAACTTCCGTGCCAAAACCAACTTACTAGAAAAAGAAAATTAGTGACATTGGTACTCTATACCATCACATCAGATATTGGAAGAGGTAATATATTAGTGCGATTGAAGTTTTTAGGAGAAAACGGACAAAAAAGGGTGTTACTTAGCACCGGTCGTTGTGAAATCAAGGAAGCTACTTGGACGCGGCGGGAGACTGATCCTATATTTTTGGATTTAATATTGAAACTTGGACATCGGAAGGTGTGCCACAGTACGGGCTGTAGGATTAGAACTCTCAATGATATAAGCTCAATAACACATTCGGATTTAGCCACTCGAGGGACCTCAAGCCGATACAGATGTATCAGTTGAGCACATTGATTCAAATACTCCACGAGATTCAGAACAAATTTCAAATACATTTAACTTTTAGTATTATATGTTCTTACAAATTCTTGTTTTAGACATCTATCGTTTGCAAATGTCGTATAATCATTTTATGTTGCTACCTTTTTTGGGATTTAAAAGTTTCCTGCTCAAGATAATATCTTATAGTTGGCCCCAGCAATATGATAATACAACCGGATTCAAAATTGGCCAATGGCTTTAAATCTGAACTTCACAGCTTTAACGAATATGTCCACTAAGTAGCTGATTGTGTCCATGTATATGTGAACTTGCACATATACAAACTTTTGGGGCCCAAAGGGCTATTGAATTCTGTAAACTTGTACAATAATACATTTGAAGTTCAGATAAGGTTGATCAATTCATGCAACCCTAAAAAGTGAAACCTAATCGTCTAGCCGGGTGTTGCCATGCCGTATCAAGTCCCCTTTGCCAGAGCGTAAATTTTTAAGAACTTTTGCAAGCTTAAATATAAAGGCGAAACTACAGACTACAGAATATCAATATCCAATAGACATGTAGCATATAAAGACGGTTTAGTTTGGTTTTGGCATAGTTCTAACTTCTAAGATACAGTCGCAATGTCGAAACCCAAATGGACCAGGAGACTCGTTATTAGTCTATAACACCCATTGAATGGCCATATTTGGGGCTGTACACTTTGAGCCTATACTTCTTACAAATGGCATATTTAATGACATTGACTATCTGTGAACTATAATATTGATGCTATATCTATATTATTAAAACTGAAATATATTCTATTACTGTTTAAAAACATAAATAGCAGTATAGACGAGAGTTGTTTTAAAACATGAATAGTAATATCTATATTATTAAAACGAAACATATATTTTAATACTGTTTGGAAACATGAATAACAGTATAGATTAGAGTTTTTTTAAAATATGAATAGTAGTATTACATAAATTGTATTTCCATATTTCACTCAATTTAATAACTTCATTAATTATATTACCTTGCCAATAATTCACATTATTACTTATATTACAACAATAATAATAGTGAAGATTTTATTTATTAGTTAATCAATATTAATTTGTTCCAATTATGAAATCAAAACTGTAAAATAATTGGGTTTTGCATATATGGTTAAATGTTCGGCTTAGTTTTTTTACTAAACATTTTTTTTAGTTTCAATCAATGGAAAATTACACGGCCGAAAACATAATTCAAAAACATTTTTTGTGAATAAAATAATAACTTAAATCAAAATAATAAAAATAAATATATTAAATTTATTGTCACTTAAATTTTTAAATTCTTATAATTATTTTTACTAAAATAAAAAACTATTTCTATTTCGCTTAATTTAGCCAAACAAAAAGACTCCTTTTTATTAGTTTAAAGATCATTTAGGCATGAATATTTGCTATCCATTTAGGTAGTTGTTCTTTTCGGTATCGTTTTTTTGTTTTAAAATTAGACTTTCGCTTGAAATTATAAATTTATGTGTGGATTTTGAAGTTGTATCTTTTTGGGTCTTGATTAGTTTGGTTCTGATGTATAAAAACCTAAAAATTCTAAATAACCAATATTATATATATCGGTTCTGATATTTGTACCAAAAATAATCATATTACCCGATTCGATCCAGATCTTTTGAATATAAATTATTATATTATGATGCATCTAAAATATATAACACTAATTATGAGAAACAAATATCAACATATAAAAATGTAAAAACTAATACCCGCGCAGGTGCGCGGATAAATCTCTAGTTGTTTTTTAGAATTGATGTCTTTTTCTAATTTTGATGATTTTCCCATAATTTTTTTTACTAACTCAAATATATTTATTATACTAACTAATTAATACTTTACTCGTTTCTTAAAAGTATTGTTTAAGATTTTTTTTAAGTGTCATTTCGTTGTGTGTTTAATGCATAATTTTTTAAATCATTTTAACCTCATTGTATTAGTGTATTACTCAGTGAAAGAAAAATATAAAATGTTAAAATAGAGTTATAAGTGAATTTGTAATATGCGTGAAAAAACTTTACTTGATATTTTGTATGAAATTAGAGAAGAGTAATATTATAATTAATTAAAATTTTACTTATTAATTTTATCATTCATAAAACTAAGATTCGCGAAACCATAAAGGCACAAAATTTCTCTAAACTAAATAATTAGAAAAAATTGATGAAAAACAACTTTAAAAGGTCAGTCTAAAGGTAAACCTACAAAAATGAAGAAAACAAATATTTATGTTAATTTTATTAACTTAGGTGACCAATTCATGAAATATGATGCTAATACAGTTAACCATTGTTAATTTCTAGGCATATGATCACTAATTTAGGTTAATCCTCTATCATGAAATTATCATAAATTTCATTGGTTAATCACAAGTTAGAATGCATTAATCTCAAATCTTAATAGTCAAACACCTTAGACATCAACTTAAATTGACTAAATATGATAAACACTTAATTGATTTATCAAACACAAAACATAAAATTATCTAACATTTAGATCAAGCTAAATCAATTTTAATATAGAAACACATCAATCAACTAATGATTGTTGTAAACTCAACATTGAGCATCATATCCTAACACTTAATCACCCAACCAAAAAACTCCAAAAGACTATTCACAAAAGACTATGAAATATTAAAGGAATTGTTACTAATTTTTGAATATTCATATTTAAAAATGAATAAAAGAGATATAATCAAGATAAATCAAGAGCAACATTTATCCTAGATAAATAATTACAAAAGATAAAGTTTTAGAACAAAATGAAATAAGAAATTTATGATTCGATATTTGGCTTTGTTGTTGCTAATAACTATTTATAGTCATTTAAAACATCAAGATTTTAGGATTTTCCAGAGAAAACATGGTTAAAGGTGGTTGATGCACAAATTTTGACCAATTAGTCGTTGTAATAATTTGTGTTGGTAAGTCCGAAAAAACCAAAAAAAATCTTCGACTTTGTTAGATTTAGGAGTAGAAAAGAACTATGGACTATAGATCTCATTAAGGACAATGAGAATCAAGGGAAAGAGGTAATCATCAGTTTGGATCTTGATATTGTATTTTTCAAATGATAATTTGATTCTTGAGAAGATAATAAAATAAAAAATAGAAATATTGTTGAAGGAGAAAACAATTCACATAAGAAAAAAAAAATGTATCATCAAAAAAGAATTCACTAGACTTTCTACTTATGAATGAGAATAGATGAAAATCATCACCAAGTTCCAATATTTGTCTTTGATGTCTTTATTATTATGTCTCATTACATCAAATGCTTGCAAGAAGCTGGAAAAAAAAAGCAAAAGAGATGAAAACATCCAATGGAGAGTATTTAAAGAGGTTTCATATTTTTTATGTTTTTTGAAATGATTGTATAATAGTAATTGATTAGATAGTAAAAAATAATGATTTAAAAATGTTACTAAATACAACTTAGTTGTACAATACCAAAAATGATCATGTGTGAATAAACTAGTCAGCTCTTTCGTGTTGCAGATTTACATGCCAAATCTAGATTTTGGTTTCTGATTTATTTCAAATCTAATTAAAAATTTTTCATTTAAAAATAGAGATCAGGATTTATGAAATAAAATAATCCAAATATCATAGAAGCTGCCAAGGAAAAATACTCATAAAAGAGGGATTTGTATGTGGTGTTAACTTTCAACCATAAAAATCTCAAACGATACAATCATGCAAATATCATCATAGGCCTATAATCAAGATATCACAAAGCCCATCAGCTCATCGAAGTGTGATTGCTCTCTGCAAAACAATTTCAACATAGCAACAGAATCAAGCAGCAGCCCTCAAAAGGAAGAAAAGAAAACTCTACTGTCTTGCCACTCGTCGCTAATGATGATATTAGACAAATGGCAGCTAGTGATTGAATCATCAGGTTTTCATTGACGAGTAAATTTTTTATTTAAAGCCATATGCTTGTACAACTCTCTAATTGTGAAGAAAAGTACTTTTAAAATAGAACACTATAGACCATACTTTCTCTCTCAGCTTTTAATCAAAAAAAGCACTAAATGAAACTGGAACTAATCCTCATACCATCAACTGGTGACGGCCACCTCAGGCCATTAGTGGAGGTTGCTAAGCTCCTCCTCCACAACGATGACCATCTCTCCATCACCGTCATCATCATCCCTTCCATGCATGGATTCCAAACCACAAGCTATTCATCTTACATCTCTTCTCTCTCCACAACGTCCAACGACCGCCTACGCTTCAGCTTCATATCATCTGCCGACAGACCAAACTCTCCTGAAGCCGAGCCGAATTTCATCTCCTACATGGAGAGTTATAAACCGGTGGTGAAAGCCACGGTGGCTAAACTCACTGACTCTCCTCAATCTCAATCAAGTCGGCTTGCTGGCTTCGTGATGGATATTTTCTGCACGACCATGATCGACGTTGCCAATGACTTCGGCGTTCCGACATACTTGTTTTATCCTTCCAACGCCACGTTTTTCGGATTACAGATACATGTGCGGTATCTTTGCGACGTTGAGAAGTGCGACATCATCAGCGAGTTGAAAGATTCGGACGCTGAGTTGGAAGTACCATGTCTGACTCGCTCTTTACCAGCGAAGTGCTTCCCTCCGTGCTTTTAAACAAGGAGTGGTTACCTGTTTTTCTGAAGCAAGCCAGAAGATTCCACGAAACGAAGGGTTTCTTGGTGAACACGTTTTCTGAACTTGAGCCACAAGCTATGAGTTTCCTCTCCAGCAGAGATAATAATCTTCCCACCGTCTACGCGGTGGGGCCGGTTTTGAGTGTCGAGAACAACGGCGTAAACTCGGCCGGCGATAAAGAAACAGAGATCCTACGTTGGCTACGTGACCAGCCGGATAGATCCGTTGTGTTCCTCTGCTTCGGGAGCATGGGAGGTTTCAGTGAGGATCAAGCCAAAGAGACTGCCATCGCGCTTGAACGAAGTGGCCATCGGTTCATCTGGTGTCTTCGGCGTGCTACACCGATGGGACCTCCCGGAGCATTCACGAATCTCGAAGAGATTCTTCCGGAAGGGTTTATACACAGGACAGGAGAGACTGGTAAGATTATCAGTTGGGCCCCACAGAGGGCCGTTCTGGCTAGTCCAGCCATTGGAGGGTTTGTGTCGCACTGTGGTTGGAACTCAATACTTGAAAGTCTATGGTTCGGAGTTCCCATAGCCACGTGGCCACTTTATGCGGAGCAACAGCTAAACGCATTCGAGATGGTGGAGGAGCTGGGGCTAGGGGTGGAGATAAGGAATCATTTTCAAGGAGTATACATGGCGAAAGAGACGGAGATGGAACTGATGACGGCAGAGGAAATAGAGAGAGGAATACAGTGTTTGATGGAGAAGGATAGCGATGTGAGGGATAGGGTGAGAAAGATGAGTGAGAAGAGCCACATGGCAGTGATGGACGGTGGATCTTCGCATGCTGCTATTGTAAAGTTTATTCAAGACGTTACTCGTAATATCTCATGAACCATCTTTGTGTTTAGTCTCCAGTCACAAATAATAATATTATCCATGGCTAGTTGAATTTTCCATGACGTTGATAGTAAAGTTACTATCAGAACCACCACTTTTGACTTTAGTTTAACACTTTGAACAAGTGAATTTTGATCGCTTACGGGTCTTATTTGGCTACCATTCTAATACGTCGTATGTTACCCGTTCTGCGTAATTGAGTTCCTTAAAAGGTACAAATTGGATATGGAACTTTCTGTTGAATTCTATGCACAATTTGTAAAGGGCTTAGAGCATCAGTGGCGAATGTAGAATAATATTTTGGTGGGGGCAATTCTATATAAACTTTAAAAATATAGTTAGAAAATGTTATTTAGTATAAGTTAAATAAGTAAAATTTAGGTATATTTAACAAATTCAATCTTTTTTGAGGGACATTTGCTACACCCTAGGCAACGTAGGTTCGCTAGTGTAGAGCATCATTAACCCTATAACCCCTTATGGGTTTCTTAAATTTTTTTCTTTTTACCTGTATAAAAAAATTAATTAAAAAGCGAACCAATCATGGACCGCCACGTATTGGTGGAATTTAGAATTTTAAACAGTAATGAATTTTTAGTTTAAAATTTTAATAAGGTTTAGGGTACTCTATGGGTTTTTACCCACTCTTACCATCCTTATTACTAGGACTGAGCATAATATCCATATACCCGAAATATTTATCCGAACGGATCCAAGAAATATGATATCCTGTCTAAATATCCGAATTGTACCATCTTTAAAAAATCTGAAAACTAAAACCGTATCCGATCCGTACCGAGAACCGAATGAGTATCCAAACATATCCAAACATATATATATATATTATTCTTTTAAATGATATTTACAATAGTATTAATACCTAAAATTAAAATTATAAATCAAATATATTTGTTGTTTTAAGTATTTATAGATAAAATAGATGTTTTGGATAAAAACACTCAAATAACATTATATATATGGTTACTTTCAGATAAAAAATAACCAATTTGAAATATATAAATTGAGTATTTTCGGGGTTTTAAGTTAATATATATAAGTTTGAGTAGTTTGGATATAAAATATCTGAGTCGAATCGAGTAGTTTGGTTACTTTGGATAAAACCTCAGTTCACCCAGATCCGGAAAAATCCGACTCGAATCAAACCTGGTTTTTGTAATACCCGAATGAGACCATTTTTCAAAATCCAAAAAACGAATACCTAAATGGATAGAATCCATACTCGAAGGGATACTCAAATGCCCAGACCTGCTTATTACCAACCAGTCATACTAACTACATTTACACAAGGTCGATACTGGATTAAGCCAGATAAACATTCGTCTCGGGCTCCTAAAATTTTGAAAAGTATATATATACATGTTTTCCCAAATTTATTATTAAAAAAAAAATCATAGCCCTAAGTTTTTTTTTTATTAAATTGTTTACGGTCTCCAAAATTTCAGGGCCAGTCCTGCATTTATATACCAACATGGTATGTTCTAGACGTTAATCAAGTGAACCTTTGAATTCTGACTTGGCTACCATTCTAAACAATGTAACTGTCAAACAAGTACTATTTGTGTGAGAGTTTTCTAAAGTTAATTGAAAGTGGGCCGCAGTAATCCCAAGCCCGATCAATACATTTTCGTCAAAAAGTCTAATCTAGTAGTTAACTAACAGATAAATTAGGCCTGTCAACCCACTAAATCACTAATCATATTAGACAAACGATTGGCAAATATCACAAAAAGATTACGACAAAATGACATAAAGGTATAAAATTCCATAAATAAATTAAATGGTAAAATCAATTATCCTAAACCTTAATTTTTTATCCTAACCTTAATCACTAAACAAACCAAATATAAAAGAATTAACTAATGATATTTTGTAATTTTTTCTCCTTATGTACTATTTTAGAACAAAAAAGTGTTTTAAAGCTATTCTTAACTAAGCCTGTTGTTGCAGATTGGCATGGCCAAGCATTCTGGTAGCCGATGCAGCATTTCAAAATATTTTTCTCTTCCAGAAAATGTGGGTTAATTAATATGGGCCAATATAGCTCACTCGAATTGAACCTAGAGACTAACTGATCACCACTTATATGGATTCTTGAGAAGTGAGAACTTTATATTTAAAATAGTCTAATAGTCTTTCATACTTAGTGGGGAAGTTAGTAGTTTTAGCTAGACTTATAATTGTGCACTTTTGTTTTATTTTTGTTAATGAAGAAAAAATAGTTTAAAACCTTCTCTTTTTCTTTTTTCTATATGCTACAAGATAGCTAATAGTTTAAAATGCAAAAGATAAAGACAATGAATGATTAAAAGAGATGCAACAAAGTCACACAAGACTCTCAAGCCAAGCAAAAGATTATTTCTACGCCAACACCCGTGAAAAATTGGTGAAAGCACAGTTGTTAAGACATCTTCAGGGAGCTTTTACACAATTTCATGGGTTTAGGATAATGATTTCGTTCACGTTCGCGAATTACTATTTTGAATGGATCTTTTTGTTAAATAAAATAAAGTCTAACTCAAACATATAAAGTCTTAGTTTTCTTTTAATATAAGCATTGGATATATATATTGCTTTTGTTTCAAGGATTTTCTTAGTTAAGGAAATAAATTCCAACAAAGTTTCTACTAAAAATTGAATAATCCATGTTGTATTCTGAATGCCTTTAATTTGAAACTATTGCTTTTTTTGGTAAAGGGTTTTATTAATTAAGGAGATAAATTGCAAGAAAAGTTTATACTAAAAAAAGTAAACCATGTTGAAGGGAATTAACCAATTTCGTAAGCCTGTAAAGGTCACCTGCCAACAATATCTGCTGCCAAACAAGAAGGTGAAGATATGGAAGCTTTATTTGGAATTATATTGGGTCAAATTTCTTTAACACTCTTAGAATTTCTTGACCAATCAAAATTATATAAATAATAAACCAAAATGCATATATAAAGTATAAGCCATTAGGTATTGTGTCTAAGCCACTGCAGAACGACTTTTTCCCGAGTTCTATAGGTTAAAAAATAGCTCCAGGACATGTTAAACTGACTTCCAAACAATCATACTTCGTTACTTACTGGTTTCTTGTACGATTCAATCTTTTCAGTTTAACAATCTTCCTAGTATTTTCGTTTGTTTCTTTTTTGTTAAGAAAAATCTACAGATTTCTAAAAAAATGGCAATCTCAAATTTAAAGAGTAAGACAAGAAATAATGGAGATGAGGAGGTTTTGGAAATTAAACATGACAACAAAAGATACAAGAACAAACTTTTTTTCTGGCATATGCTTTTTTATACTCTTTTACAAGTATTATCATGTATTTTTAATCATTATAATGATTAAACTGTAACTTTGCAAATTTGATAACCTGAAAATTCAGAAGAGAATATGATACATAATATAAATTCATATGTATTTTTGTCAAAATATAAAATTTATATTTTTGTCAAAATATAAATTTTATATGCTATTTTAGAGAATTTAATTAGCTCTAAATTGCTTAGATTTATTTATCATTCCTTAAGCTATCAAATGTACACCAATCGGGTGAACTCAACTTTTGTCTAATTGATTTGATACTTTTTTCATGGGAAAATCGCATAAAAAATTTTAAACTTTAAGAGTATTTCACAACCACATGCATATCATATGCTTTGTGCATATTATATATGGATGTACTAAGTGATCCAAAAAAATCGATAAATACATAAAAGAACATGCAATTTAGTGTTTATATAAAAAAGGAAATGGACGTTCACAATCCGGGATCTCAAAGGTTGGGCATCCTTCATAGGAGGGTGAAAATGTTTTTCAAGGTGGAGATACTATGATAAAAGGACTCATAAGTTCTCTTAATAATTTTTTGTCTTCGTGTTCAAGTTAAAAGGTAAGGCTCTCTTATAATTACTGTAAAATGTATAAGCAATTATTGGACTCATTTCAATATTATAAAATCTCATAAAACGTCTTCTAATATATTCATAAAAGGTATCAGTTTAGTTAATTGTGTATTAACAATTTAGTAATATTATTTATTTGACATCAACTAGCTGATTATATTTCCATACTATAAGAATTAACTAATCTGCATGAAATTATATTGACGTTCAATCTATGGCTTCAAAATCTGAATGTCCGTAATGGTCTTTTAAAGATGTGGATAGTGTCGGTCGTAAATGAAAGTTAGAAAATCATGTGCTTCTATTTCTGTTAATATGTTGACCGTATTTTTTTATTAAAACTAAATGATTTTTACGTGTTCATGCCAGGACTGGCTCATACATAGATATAAATATTTACGAAATAATTATAATAATTATTAAATATTTTCTTTTGTTTGTGTATAAGTTTTAGTTATTGTATAATTTTTATGTATGATAAATAAAAAATTGTATTAAATGGCATTATGTTACCATTTTAATTAGATATGTTATTTTTTAATATAATATTTATATTACTTCATATATATATATATATATATATATATATATATATATATATTTAGTATGTTAAGTTACTGTTATTGTTTTAAATTGAACAACAATTTTTTGTTTGTTTACATAGTTAGGTTAAATGTGAAATATTATTTTCTTAACTTGAGGTAGTTCAGTTCATCCTCTTATATTTGTACATATATTTTGTAAAATTTTGTATATCTGATATATGTTGTTTCAGAAAATAAGAAAAATATATTAAATATAAGTTGTATTAATAAACATAACTTGTAATATTTTAAATATTAATGCACACTTATGAATATATAAAATAATTAAATCATAATAATTAGCTGATTTGATTCTACATATTTTGATTAGTTTGGTTATTCATATTTTGGTATATTGGATGAATACTTTCGAAATGAATTACAATTGTTTATTACAATTTGTGACTAAAAATAAGAATAACCTTGTTAGTTAGATTTTTCTAAGTTTATTCTTAGATTGATTAGTTTATTTTGGAAGGTTGTGTATAATTTGATATATGTTACTTTTGTTAAAACTAAAAGATTGAAGTGTTGAAAATTAATAAGATAGTTACACCAAAAACTCTTAAGTTTTCTCCCCATCAATTTACATATATTCAGTTGATAATCAAGCAATATTAATAAGTTTAATTTTCATTATCACATTATTTGAAGTGTTTATTTTGTTTTAAGTTATTATTTATATAACTTTATTAAAATGATATTATAAGATCAATTTTGTTACTAAAAATTATAATCATTTAGTCAAAAATATTTTCATCGTAGAAATATTATTTTATCTTGTTTGTGAGCCTCAAGTTTTTAAATATGTATGTGGGTTGAAAATAGTCACAAACTATAATACTATTGTTTTATGAAGATGGATATTAATAATCAGTTTATGTTGACAAATAATCAGTTTATGTTGTTTAAAATTATTTTTAATATTTTCAAGAAATATTTATAAACATAATATTTTTGAATAAAGATATCTATATTATTTTATTTAATTAATTTATTTTGAAAAATTATATTTTAAAAATTTATATATATATTTCTTTTTATGTTTTAACTAAGATAAAAATAATTTATATGTAGAACCTATATGATTTTTTTACCTTTTATTACTTATGTGTTTTGTAAAAAATAAATAAAATAAAAATCTAATTAATGTTTTATTAATAAAAGAAATAACAATAATATATAATAAAATTAATATTTAAAGTAAGAATATTATTATCTTTTATAAAAAGATTTCTAAAAAATTATATATTTAATCTTTTGTGAAGCTGCGTTATATATACTAAAAGTTTATGTATTTTCTGTTTTTTATTTATCTTGTTTTGGGAAAATTTAGAAAAATATTTAACATTAGTTTATATATAAAATTGATATATTTATATTTTAAAAATATTTCCTCTTTATATATGTGTTTTTGCAAGAAGAATAATTAAATTAAAAAAATTTAACTAAGATTAATATTACTAATGCAATCATATAGAATATTTTGAATTCATTAAGGTATCTATGTAATTAACAGTCATGAGAACATTATAGAAAGCTATAGTAATTTAACATGAAAGTGACACAAAGTGACACATATTAAACTGATTTTTCAAGTAATATTATGAGAACTATAGTAATTCAATTGGCTAATGTCTGAAAAGTTATTTAAAAAGGTAGAAGTTCGAATCTTATAGACCTAGTTACCAAAAAACAATTTGTTAAACTTATAAAGCTTCTAATTTTATTTATTCTAGTCGAAATGTTTTACAACTGGGTCTGGATATAAAAATGAGTATGACATGTTTTAGAGTAAGCCTAATGAAACATTCGCCTCAAGTTTTCCAAATTTTTTTAAAATATATATAAACATAACCCCTAAATTTGTAAAAAAAAATATAGCTCTCCAAATTATTAGATTCGTAAAGACTCCAAAATTTCAGGACGAGCTCTGAAAACGAGTACCTATATTTACAAGTATTTTAAGACCTAACTAGATACTGATCCGCACTAAGAAGGCGGGAATCAGGCCCGTCCTTGTTATAAGACAAGTAAAGCACTGCTTTAGGCCACAAGATATATAGCAAATTTTAGGGCCACATTTGTGTTACAGATTCAGATATATTCAATAAATTTAAGCACTTTTGTGTTGTTTGTATTAATATTTCCATTAGAGCATCTCTACACAATTCATATTTTTGTCTCATAATTAGCATTTAAAGTCTAAAATCAATCTAATTCTTTCTATTTTACCTCTATATAATAGTATTTAGAATCAAAATTACTCTAATCCATCTCTATTTTTGCTTCTCAAATAAAGATTGTTATTTTTTTCTCTGTGTATAGATGAAGAAATAGCATTATCTACATTTAGATCTATATTTTAGAAAAAATACTTTTGAACAAAATTATCTCTATTACAGAATTCTTTACTATAGAAGTAAAAATAGAAAAAA